>NW_019384760.1:0-20813 GCF_000671375.1 Centruroides sculpturatus | reverse complement strand
CCCCCCCGCGTTGGAATTTCGAAAAATCCTTTCTTAGTGTGCGTTTCCATGACGTACCCTAACTGTGTACCAAATTTCACCTCTTTAGGTTAAGCGGTTTGCTCTGGGCGATGATGAATCAGTGAATGAATGAATGAGTCAGTCAGGACAAGCAATTTTATATATTTAGATATCCACAATTAGCATTTTCCTTCTTAAATTATTAGTTGTCCTCATGTAGAATTAATATAACAATTAAATGTACAGTATATTTATGTTTATATTTATAATTTGTATAAACTAATTGGAATTAAATTTCTATTTATTACTGTATTTAAAGTATCTTAAAAAATGCTTAACATAAAGAAATGTTGACAGAAGTGCAGCTCTTAGAACGAATGTAATCATGATTCTGAAATGTCATCGTATTTAACGATAAGTAAATTAAATTCAATTTTGCAACAAGTAGAAGAAATTAATTCTGTATTTGGTTGAAATTTCGATTGTGGATGAAGCGTGAACTTTTCTAAAGATTTTTACAATGTATCTAGATCCAATATAGACCAAAATTGAATCAGTATTTTAATAAATTTTCGTCTATTAATCTCTATCATACCTTAAAAATCAAATAACATATCTAGTGCATCTCTTCGTGATAAGAAACACCTATAATTACTTTATCTTCGTTTAATTTTAAAAATTTTTACGATTTTTCATTCTTTTATTAAGCCACTATACATTACATTAAAATTTAATGTATAGTGGCTTATAAGTCAGTTAATTAAGTTAAGTGACTTTTGGACCACCCTGTACAGTACATACATTTGGAATTACTACTCACTCAGCATAAACAATGATGTGAAACAATAATAATAATGATAAATATATTTCATGTATAGAAACTTTTAATTTATAAGCAGGAAATAATGCAAAACGTATATGAGCCTACATTACAATCACAAGCATTAAATTCTCCCAAAGGTTAAGAAGAAAAGCATTAAAATTTTAAAATACCGTAGCATAATTTATATAATTAATTCAGTTGGCTTATAGAGTAATCATTTAAAATTAACTGCTCTACGAACGTTCTAAACGACTTGGTAACGAAGAAAAGTGGTACAATACATCGTTCCATTTTCTTGTTTATTATTACTTCCTCCGATTTCTTTGTCATTCACGATAGTTTCATCTTATCTACACCCAATTACTCTATTATATTACATGCAAAAAAAGTAATATCACTAATCACGGAAAAATATTTATATAAGCTTCTAAAATAAATTATGAAAATTTAAATTCCAATTTTTACCTTTAAATATCAACTAAATTTATTAAAATTTATTCGCCTATATTTGTAAAATTCTTTCATTAATAAGCATTTAAATATTAAAATTGTAATAACTCTTGCATATTCTGATAAGTTCTACGCTTTATTTGTATGAGTTCCATTAAAACACGTACAGTACCTTGAAGCATTTCTCATATAATAAAAATTATAGAAGCTTAATTTTCATCAATGTTTTAAATACATCTCATAGTAAACTCATTATTTAATTAGTTTCTTTAAGAAAATTATGAATAAATTTAAATTAAAAAGGAAAATTTAATTAAGTTAAGAAAATAGACAGAAGAATAAGCGTGAAGAGTTTACTGACTGAAACAGGATTTGTATGTTAATTAAATTAATAAAAACGAAAGTGGATTGAGTTTAAAAAATTTGTTTTCTTCTAATAAACTTTTTCGAATTTTTTAGAACATTTATATTTATTATTTATCAATCGTTATCAGATAAGAGCAACTATCATTGACAAGGGCGATTCACTAATTAACAAAGGACAATGATCTGATTAACTTCATTAAAAAGTTGTACAGTATCTCTGATATTAATTTTATACAAAGTATTTTTATGCCTCGATCTACATGCATTATAAATATTTCTTATCAGTTAACACCCCATTGTTTATAGAGTTATTTATAAAATTATTCAAATTATATCAATTAAATTATACTTCTAATCAACTATACGCTGTAAGCTTCGTTTAAACGCATTTAAGAACAAATTAAAATTAGAATTTATAGTTTAAAATTGATATTTAAACAGACAAATCAGGGATAATGCCGAGTTAAAGTTCTCAATTCAAATACTTTTATGTATTGGCAGGTTAATATACAGTAAAACGTGTGTGGTAATTGAGGAAATAAACAAAAATTTATATTATACAAATTATTCTTTTGTTATTCTATATATATTTCTAATTATTAATTATTTTATAATTATTCGATATATATAATAGATTATGTGGTTTATTGTACACTCCGCTCAACGATGGGATTAGAAATACGTAGTAGAACTTCATAGTGTCATGCATTATACTTAACAAACCTTTATGGTATAATCTACTACTCATATAAGCTGTAAGTAACACATTGATTATGCATCTAAGCATATCCAAATATAGAAAGGTACAGACTCTTACGAATTTTTAGCTCCATTATAATCTTCGTCGAACTGTGTACATGGCTCGTCGTTAAACTGCTCATACCTGTATAAGAAAATCTAGAACAGATACTGCCTATAATGTACAGTACAGCACAATTAACAATAAATCTTCATAATTTACTTTAATAAAACTTAACAAATTGATATTTTTTTAGTAATTAAAATTAATAAATTACTCATTCTATACTGTACAGTACCTATCAAGATACAGTCTTGCATTCTTATCAATCTTAATAGGCATGCTTATGCATATTAAATCGTTATTTTTTATATGTTTCCTATGTTCTTAGTAGGATGCATAGGGAATACACAAAGGCAATTTATTATAAGTTAAATAGTAAGGAAGCTACGTTGTGGTATCCTTATTACAACATTATTAAGTTACGCGCAAAATAATTAAAAATATTTTCTCAATTTTAATTAAATATTAATCAAATTCTTTATTAATATATTTATTAAACTTTGATTAACCGCGTATTTAAAATGATTATAACACAGCAATCATTTAGAATTAGCTCTAAATGTTTTGATATACTTGTACAGTACCTTAATCTCCGTGGCACCATCATTGTAGTATTGATCGAAATAATGTTAAAATATTGTATAAAATAGAAAACCTTGTAACAAGACGTATTATTGAACATTACTGCATCAAAAATTGTGTAGATGCATGCTGGGATATAGTGCAATGTAAAGCGCGAGGCTAACAGGAGAATTGTGATCCATCTCTGTGTTTAATTTTCTCCAAGTCGGATAAAAAAGAGTGATTTTAACTTGTTTATTCTTAAAATTTTTATTTTAACGTGTACAATAACCGATCCCATTGTTTTCATTTTCATTTTACAACCTTGTACAGTATCTTATAATCTTACAGAGAATTTTGTTATAATAGGCTACTATCTAGTCTACATTCCTTATAGTAATACATAAATCGGTACAAAATATCAATTTCAAAAATAATAAAGTAGTTTATTTGTACTTTTTGACTTTCTCTCATCGGTTGAATTAACGTTTTCCTCAAATTTCTATACTTTTTACAAATATATTTATAAAAAATTTAATATTCTGAATAATTATCTCCTGTTATAAGACCAGATAAGTTATCCTCATCCCTCGTTATCATTATTATTAAAAGCATTACCTACAAGCCTACATTATGAATAAAAGAAAATTTAGGTTTCTAGATTTTATTAAAAGACATTATCAGAGAGTTTATAGGGCATTTATTTAAAAATGAAATAATTTTATACAGGAAAAAACAAACAGCTTTGTCCTACTCTCTTTTAAAATATCACGATGTAAGACTATCCATTATTCCCTTTCATTATCCCTTGGAAAATATTGTGAAAGTAAGAAAAAAATCTGAGTAATCAGTAAAAATACGTTATAAACTAAATAAAGTAATAATCGGTAAAAATATCTACTCCGAGATTTTTACGTTTTCAACTCGGGGACCTTGAAACGTCGAGAAATGCAAAATAATTTGGGTTTTTTTTTTCTGTATAAATGGATGTTAGTGTGTGTGGGGAGGAACGATTTTGTTCGCCCACTTTGAAGCTTAATATCTCCTGTGTCTTTCATAGAAAATTTCTGAAATTTTGTGTATTAGGAACATTAATTCTGTTAAATTTTGCTGGTTAAAGGTCAAGGGGGTGGGGAGATAGAGGTGAGTTATGTGTCACTTCATGAATATTTTATTCGTTACTAGCATTTACAATTTTTTAAAAATAAAACTCATCTCTACCCACATTATTAAGCTTTTTTCCACTTTAATAATTTATAATACCAAAATTTCAAAAATAAAATCTCAAGACAGATAGGCGCAACAGAAAAGTTACGCAAATGGCAATTTATATTTTAAAATAAACAATAATTTAATTATAATTCGAACAAAATATTCCACAAAACACGCATTTGTTACTATTTTAATCGAATTCTTTTGTTGTAATAAATTTAATAAAATTAGCTTATCTTACATTAAAAGACACACGAAATGCCGTATTGAAGTAGTTATACAAGGATGAGGAGGAGGAAGAAGTTGAGTTAATATTCAATAAAAATTCGAAATTTTGCAAGTATAAAAAGCCGATATATTTATATATAAGATGAAAAATAAAAAATAAAAAAAAGAAACTCTTACAGTTTATTATTTATAAAACGAGATTTTATAAAAAGCTCTCAGGAAGTTGAATTTCTATGCACAATTGTTCAGTCCATCCATTCTATCGCAATATTTTTGGAAAAAGCAATGCATTTCATTGAAGACTATGTACGGGTCTACATAAAATGTAATTTTTTTCGTTATTTTGAAGTTGTATATACACATAATCTAAAGTTCAGGGGTTTTATTTGTTGAAGGGAGTCATTTATAAATGGAATCTATAAACAGAAATGACAGACTGGGAAAGGTTTATGCTGATAGTCGAAATCAAAGTGAATTTCAAATTCGTCTTAAAATATTTTTTGTTTTCTTTATTTTTTACTATTTTTTCCTCTCCCTATTGTGGATGAAAGGAGAGGGAAAATATAAAAGAATTCGCCTTTTGGATCTTACATCGAGTCGTGAGTGATGGATTTAACATTCTATCAGTTTACATAACTTCGCTTATTGTTGAATGCCAAATGTTGAAGTCACGCGACTAAACGTCAACAAATCTGATTGTTTCCACTATCTTTTATCAAACCGAATGCTTTTATTAAAAAATAAACCAGAAAAAAATTAACTGAATTCTAAGAAATGCCTCTTCTATTATAGAATAACTTAATTTGCTTACATTAAAGAAAACCTTATAAATGGGTAATTTATTATTAATTTACGAAAAATCCATTTGATTAGTGTTGAGTAGAATTGTGATCCAAAAATAAAATTAAATTTATTAAAATATATTTAATTATAATCACTTAATTACAATTTAGGTAATGTGTTCATTTGTAACAATCTACTGGCTTGTTAAATCTTAAAATTGGTTCATATTTGAATGATGCTTTACTCCATTTTTAAAAAATTCTTATATTTTATGGATTTTGGTGTACGTATCGACAGTATAGGCGGAGAATTTTAAAGGTAATATTCCGATTTGAAGTAAAAGAATTACTTGAATTATCGATCGCTTGGATCCACCCGTCACTTCGTTACACCATTTGGGTGTCGTATGCTTCCGAGTGATGAAAACCATTACCCCATCTACCTTCGGGGATTCCGGATCTACAAGAATGATTTATGAACCATCTCCCGCCCTTGCTTTGTTTCTATGGTTACCTACTCCCGTGATTGGTGCTACATCTTATCGAAGGGTGATCACTTAGAATGATTCGATTTCAAAGGCCTTAGTTCTTTCAAAATATACATCAAAGTTTATTGTTTTACTACATTTATTTCACAGAATATCTACGTTAGATAAAACTTTCACGACGGCATATCTACTAATTGAATTACACCAGATATAAATGGTATAAATATAGAGAAAACTACAAAATTTTTAATATTAATATGCCCAAAAACTTAAGCTAAAAGTCTTGCCCTACATAATGTATATAAACATGTAAAATATATGCATTTAAACTATGGTTAAACAGCAGAATGCTGTATCTATAATTAAAATAATAATATAAAAATTATAGAGACATAAATTACATGTTTTCTACAATTTTAAATATTTAGTAGGCTAATAAAGAATAAAGAATGTTTTAGGCCCGTTAAACTAGTTATAGCTTATGTTAAAGAGAGTTTGGTTAAGTTCTAGGTCATATATAAGTAAAAAACAAGGCAAAGATTAAAATAATAGAAAATAATGGCAGTATAGATTGAATTCTCACTTAGATCTTAGCATTTTTTTGGATGGACGAATTTTTTCACAAGTGCTTGCTAGACAATTTGTTCAAGTTGAGTTCGCCTCTCTAAACAGCTCCATTAACCTTCCAACAAAAAAACCAATTTTATTGTTTTCCATTTTTTTATTCTATTTTAAATGGATATTTTTTTAATAGAAGGTCAACGACAAGTAAATTACTTTAAAAAATATTCTATATAGTAATAAAGAATAATCTAAATAACTAATATTAAATATAGATTATCAAAGTATTGCTCAGTTGTCAAATAAAATAATAATAATTTAAATACGTGTCGAATATTAAAAAAATAACTTGAATAATTAAGGTAGGCGCCAGACAATAGCCTAGTGAATTTTTTTTATTTTTGCAGGTATAACAAGTAGGCCTCTTTATAGACGATGTGCAATTATCTGATCAAATTAGACTTATATATCTGTTATACCGTTAGAATAAGAGAAAAAGTTTAGAAAATTTTAAGAAAATATCTTAATTAATAGTTTAAATCAATTTATATCTAATTAATTATAGTAAACAATTTAAGGGTAGTTTAATGGAAAAATTATGGAGTATATTCTGTTATAATATGATAAAGTGAAAAAAATAATTTCTTTTTTCTACCCAATAGGCCCTCAATGGCTTCCTGTTGATTTTGACATGTGATGGGGAGGTCTTTTACGCTTCACATACAGTCGAAACTTATCTTGGCTTTCATCAGGTATGGCTCAATCTACTGTGAAGTTAAGAAATTCAATTTGACAAATTATATATCTCCTATGGACTGTATATATATTTATCCTTGACATATATTTCATAATTAGTATAACTGTAATTAAATGTAGTCTTAATATTTTATATATTTAATTAGCATTAAAAATTCACTAAAATTTATATATGACATCTTATAAATTCTAATAAAATTCTTTATAAATTTACAGTTTAAATTAAACGTATTTTTCAAGTGTATATGAATAGTTCTAAAATTTAGATAATAATCTTTTAGAAATGTTACTTAATTATCGATAAAAATGATATATATGTATAGATATATATATATATCATTTTTATCGATAATTAAGTAACATCGATATCGATAGTACAATCGATAATATACATTTAATTAATGATATATATATATATATATCATTAATTAAATGTAGGCCTAAATGCCTGTATCATGTAAAAACCTTAGTAACTTTTCTGTTTTATCGTTGGCAAAAAATGAAATTACACTGTATTTTGAACAAAGTCTGCTAGCTTTGGGTGAAATGTTAAGCATTCTTTCATAGAAACATCAATTAGGATACATTATATATGGCATAATTTTACAATAATAAATCTTGCTGATGGTTTACTACTGTAATCAATAAGACTATTTCAATTTCTTTCTTTTAGATAAGTTCTTACCATTTTACAAAGCCTTAGGCGATATAAGAAAATAAGATATAACATATCGACTACAAAGTTCTCTGTCATCTCGTAATACAAAATTACTCTATTATCAAAAGCCTCTAGCATAATCTTAGTACCGTACTGACAAGAATCATTCTACATTAAAATAGCTGTCAGCAGAAAAACGAGATATTTTGAGGTTGAAAAAAATGAAAATTAGTGTTAAGAAATTTTTAGATATTAAACCTTAATAGCTACAGTAACCATTTCTGAGGTACGGCACCGAGCAATCAACGAAGTGTGGCATCATCTAACATTTGAAATGGCTTGCTGTATGGCAAGAAGAAAAGAGATGAAGACATTACAGTAGTGCTGCAGGAAAATCAATGTCGGTTTGCATTAGATACTATCTCTTCCGTAATGCATGCAGATAACAGTGTATGGCGGAGGCAGCAGTAATGACACTAATTTAGCCAAGTAATCTTGGAGATGTGAAAGGCGAGAAATTACTGTAGGAGATCGACCAGATCCGTCCTGACTGCTTCCAGCCACTGGTTGAAATTGTTGAATGTCTTTTATGGAGAGAGACAATGATGTTATTTCTACGTGAGGAATTCAGTCAAAATTTAATTTGAAAAACATCTCGTTACGATTGCAATGATGATCATTTGTCTTTCACTCGCATTCTGTTTAACAGATTGTAGTTAGATGAAGGAAACGAGTACGGATACGTAAAGAGAAAACATTAATAAACTTAAAATAATTTCCAATTTTGTTATTTAAACGTTAACTTTTCTAATTTAATTAGTTTAATGTTTTCTTTCTATATATTGTACCTTATTTTAAATTGTTTTCTTATCTTGGCAGAAGGAAAAATTCGATCTTAATGAGCACAGTAGGCAAAGAGACAGAAGGAGNCCCCCCCGCGTTGGAATTTCGAAAAATCCTTTCTTAGTGTGCGTTTCCATGACGTACCCTAACTGTGTACCAAATTTCACCTCTTTAGGTTAAGCGGTTTGCTCTGGGCGATGATGAATCAGTGAATGAATGAATGAGTCAGTCAGGACAAGCAATTTTATATATTTAGATATCCACAATTAGCATTTTCCTTCTTAAATTATTAGTTGTCCTCATGTAGAATTAATATAACAATTAAATGTACAGTATATTTATGTTTATATTTATAATTTGTATAAACTAATTGGAATTAAATTTCTATTTATTACTGTATTTAAAGTATCTTAAAAAATGCTTAACATAAAGAAATGTTGACAGAAGTGCAGCTCTTAGAACGAATGTAATCATGATTCTGAAATGTCATCGTATTTAACGATAAGTAAATTAAATTCAATTTTGCAACAAGTAGAAGAAATTAATTCTGTATTTGGTTGAAATTTCGATTGTGGATGAAGCGTGAACTTTTCTAAAGATTTTTACAATGTATCTAGATCCAATATAGACCAAAATTGAATCAGTATTTTAATAAATTTTCGTCTATTAATCTCTATCATACCTTAAAAATCAAATAACATATCTAGTGCATCTCTTCGTGATAAGAAACACCTATAATTACTTTATCTTCGTTTAATTTTAAAAATTTTTACGATTTTTCATTCTTTTATTAAGCCACTATACATTACATTAAAATTTAATGTATAGTGGCTTATAAGTCAGTTAATTAAGTTAAGTGACTTTTGGACCACCCTGTACAGTACATACATTTGGAATTACTACTCACTCAGCATAAACAATGATGTGAAACAATAATAATAATGATAAATATATTTCATGTATAGAAACTTTTAATTTATAAGCAGGAAATAATGCAAAACGTATATGAGCCTACATTACAATCACAAGCATTAAATTCTCCCAAAGGTTAAGAAGAAAAGCATTAAAATTTTAAAATACCGTAGCATAATTTATATAATTAATTCAGTTGGCTTATAGAGTAATCATTTAAAATTAACTGCTCTACGAACGTTCTAAACGACTTGGTAACGAAGAAAAGTGGTACAATACATCGTTCCATTTTCTTGTTTATTATTACTTCCTCCGATTTCTTTGTCATTCACGATAGTTTCATCTTATCTACACCCAATTACTCTATTATATTACATGCAAAAAAAGTAATATCACTAATCACGGAAAAATATTTATATAAGCTTCTAAAATAAATTATGAAAATTTAAATTCCAATTTTTACCTTTAAATATCAACTAAATTTATTAAAATTTATTCGCCTATATTTGTAAAATTCTTTCATTAATAAGCATTTAAATATTAAAATTGTAATAACTCTTGCATATTCTGATAAGTTCTACGCTTTATTTGTATGAGTTCCATTAAAACACGTACAGTACCTTGAAGCATTTCTCATATAATAAAAATTATAGAAGCTTAATTTTCATCAATGTTTTAAATACATCTCATAGTAAACTCATTATTTAATTAGTTTCTTTAAGAAAATTATGAATAAATTTAAATTAAAAAGGAAAATTTAATTAAGTTAAGAAAATAGACAGAAGAATAAGCGTGAAGAGTTTACTGACTGAAACAGGATTTGTATGTTAATTAAATTAATAAAAACGAAAGTGGATTGAGTTTAAAAAATTTGTTTTCTTCTAATAAACTTTTTCGAATTTTTTAGAACATTTATATTTATTATTTATCAATCGTTATCAGATAAGAGCAACTATCATTGACAAGGGCGATTCACTAATTAACAAAGGACAATGATCTGATTAACTTCATTAAAAAGTTGTACAGTATCTCTGATATTAATTTTATACAAAGTATTTTTATGCCTCGATCTACATGCATTATAAATATTTCTTATCAGTTAACACCCCATTGTTTATAGAGTTATTTATAAAATTATTCAAATTATATCAATTAAATTATACTTCTAATCAACTATACGCTGTAAGCTTCGTTTAAACGCATTTAAGAACAAATTAAAATTAGAATTTATAGTTTAAAATTGATATTTAAACAGACAAATCAGGGATAATGCCGAGTTAAAGTTCTCAATTCAAATACTTTTATGTATTGGCAGGTTAATATACAGTAAAACGTGTGTGGTAATTGAGGAAATAAACAAAAATTTATATTATACAAATTATTCTTTTGTTATTCTATATATATTTCTAATTATTAATTATTTTATAATTATTCGATATATATAATAGATTATGTGGTTTATTGTACACTCCGCTCAACGATGGGATTAGAAATACGTAGTAGAACTTCATAGTGTCATGCATTATACTTAACAAACCTTTATGGTATAATCTACTACTCATATAAGCTGTAAGTAACACATTGATTATGCATCTAAGCATATCCAAATATAGAAAGGTACAGACTCTTACGAATTTTTAGCTCCATTATAATCTTCGTCGAACTGTGTACATGGCTCGTCGTTAAACTGCTCATACCTGTATAAGAAAATCTAGAACAGATACTGCCTATAATGTACAGTACAGCACAATTAACAATAAATCTTCATAATTTACTTTAATAAAACTTAACAAATTGATATTTTTTTAGTAATTAAAATTAATAAATTACTCATTCTATACTGTACAGTACCTATCAAGATACAGTCTTGCATTCTTATCAATCTTAATAGGCATGCTTATGCATATTAAATCGTTATTTTTTATATGTTTCCTATGTTCTTAGTAGGATGCATAGGGAATACACAAAGGCAATTTATTATAAGTTAAATAGTAAGGAAGCTACGTTGTGGTATCCTTATTACAACATTATTAAGTTACGCGCAAAATAATTAAAAATATTTTCTCAATTTTAATTAAATATTAATCAAATTCTTTATTAATATATTTATTAAACTTTGATTAACCGCGTATTTAAAATGATTATAACACAGCAATCATTTAGAATTAGCTCTAAATGTTTTGATATACTTGTACAGTACCTTAATCTCCGTGGCACCATCATTGTAGTATTGATCGAAATAATGTTAAAATATTGTATAAAATAGAAAACCTTGTAACAAGACGTATTATTGAACATTACTGCATCAAAAATTGTGTAGATGCATGCTGGGATATAGTGCAATGTAAAGCGCGAGGCTAACAGGAGAATTGTGATCCATCTCTGTGTTTAATTTTCTCCAAGTCGGATAAAAAAGAGTGATTTTAACTTGTTTATTCTTAAAATTTTTATTTTAACGTGTACAATAACCGATCCCATTGTTTTCATTTTCATTTTACAACCTTGTACAGTATCTTATAATCTTACAGAGAATTTTGTTATAATAGGCTACTATCTAGTCTACATTCCTTATAGTAATACATAAATCGGTACAAAATATCAATTTCAAAAATAATAAAGTAGTTTATTTGTACTTTTTGACTTTCTCTCATCGGTTGAATTAACGTTTTCCTCAAATTTCTATACTTTTTACAAATATATTTATAAAAAATTTAATATTCTGAATAATTATCTCCTGTTATAAGACCAGATAAGTTATCCTCATCCCTCGTTATCATTATTATTAAAAGCATTACCTACAAGCCTACATTATGAATAAAAGAAAATTTAGGTTTCTAGATTTTATTAAAAGACATTATCAGAGAGTTTATAGGGCATTTATTTAAAAATGAAATAATTTTATACAGGAAAAAACAAACAGCTTTGTCCTACTCTCTTTTAAAATATCACGATGTAAGACTATCCATTATTCCCTTTCATTATCCCTTGGAAAATATTGTGAAAGTAAGAAAAAAATCTGAGTAATCAGTAAAAATACGTTATAAACTAAATAAAGTAATAATCGGTAAAAATATCTACTCCGAGATTTTTACGTTTTCAACTCGGGGACCTTGAAACGTCGAGAAATGCAAAATAATTTGGGTTTTTTTTTTCTGTATAAATGGATGTTAGTGTGTGTGGGGAGGAACGATTTTGTTCGCCCACTTTGAAGCTTAATATCTCCTGTGTCTTTCATAGAAAATTTCTGAAATTTTGTGTATTAGGAACATTAATTCTGTTAAATTTTGCTGGTTAAAGGTCAAGGGGGTGGGGAGATAGAGGTGAGTTATGTGTCACTTCATGAATATTTTATTCGTTACTAGCATTTACAATTTTTTAAAAATAAAACTCATCTCTACCCACATTATTAAGCTTTTTTCCACTTTAATAATTTATAATACCAAAATTTCAAAAATAAAATCTCAAGACAGATAGGCGCAACAGAAAAGTTACGCAAATGGCAATTTATATTTTAAAATAAACAATAATTTAATTATAATTCGAACAAAATATTCCACAAAACACGCATTTGTTACTATTTTAATCGAATTCTTTTGTTGTAATAAATTTAATAAAATTAGCTTATCTTACATTAAAAGACACACGAAATGCCGTATTGAAGTAGTTATACAAGGATGAGGAGGAGGAAGAAGTTGAGTTAATATTCAATAAAAATTCGAAATTTTGCAAGTATAAAAAGCCGATATATTTATATATAAGATGAAAAATAAAAAATAAAAAAAAGAAACTCTTACAGTTTATTATTTATAAAACGAGATTTTATAAAAAGCTCTCAGGAAGTTGAATTTCTATGCACAATTGTTCAGTCCATCCATTCTATCGCAATATTTTTGGAAAAAGCAATGCATTTCATTGAAGACTATGTACGGGTCTACATAAAATGTAATTTTTTTCGTTATTTTGAAGTTGTATATACACATAATCTAAAGTTCAGGGGTTTTATTTGTTGAAGGGAGTCATTTATAAATGGAATCTATAAACAGAAATGACAGACTGGGAAAGGTTTATGCTGATAGTCGAAATCAAAGTGAATTTCAAATTCGTCTTAAAATATTTTTTGTTTTCTTTATTTTTTACTATTTTTTCCTCTCCCTATTGTGGATGAAAGGAGAGGGAAAATATAAAAGAATTCGCCTTTTGGATCTTACATCGAGTCGTGAGTGATGGATTTAACATTCTATCAGTTTACATAACTTCGCTTATTGTTGAATGCCAAATGTTGAAGTCACGCGACTAAACGTCAACAAATCTGATTGTTTCCACTATCTTTTATCAAACCGAATGCTTTTATTAAAAAATAAACCAGAAAAAAATTAACTGAATTCTAAGAAATGCCTCTTCTATTATAGAATAACTTAATTTGCTTACATTAAAGAAAACCTTATAAATGGGTAATTTATTATTAATTTACGAAAAATCCATTTGATTAGTGTTGAGTAGAATTGTGATCCAAAAATAAAATTAAATTTATTAAAATATATTTAATTATAATCACTTAATTACAATTTAGGTAATGTGTTCATTTGTAACAATCTACTGGCTTGTTAAATCTTAAAATTGGTTCATATTTGAATGATGCTTTACTCCATTTTTAAAAAATTCTTATATTTTATGGATTTTGGTGTACGTATCGACAGTATAGGCGGAGAATTTTAAAGGTAATATTCCGATTTGAAGTAAAAGAATTACTTGAATTATCGATCGCTTGGATCCACCCGTCACTTCGTTACACCATTTGGGTGTCGTATGCTTCCGAGTGATGAAAACCATTACCCCATCTACCTTCGGGGATTCCGGATCTACAAGAATGATTTATGAACCATCTCCCGCCCTTGCTTTGTTTCTATGGTTACCTACTCCCGTGATTGGTGCTACATCTTATCGAAGGGTGATCACTTAGAATGATTCGATTTCAAAGGCCTTAGTTCTTTCAAAATATACATCAAAGTTTATTGTTTTACTACATTTATTTCACAGAATATCTACGTTAGATAAAACTTTCACGACGGCATATCTACTAATTGAATTACACCAGATATAAATGGTATAAATATAGAGAAAACTACAAAATTTTTAATATTAATATGCCCAAAAACTTAAGCTAAAAGTCTTGCCCTACATAATGTATATAAACATGTAAAATATATGCATTTAAACTATGGTTAAACAGCAGAATGCTGTATCTATAATTAAAATAATAATATAAAAATTATAGAGACATAAATTACATGTTTTCTACAATTTTAAATATTTAGTAGGCTAATAAAGAATAAAGAATGTTTTAGGCCCGTTAAACTAGTTATAGCTTATGTTAAAGAGAGTTTGGTTAAGTTCTAGGTCATATATAAGTAAAAAACAAGGCAAAGATTAAAATAATAGAAAATAATGGCAGTATAGATTGAATTCTCACTTAGATCTTAGCATTTTTTTGGATGGACGAATTTTTTCACAAGTGCTTGCTAGACAATTTGTTCAAGTTGAGTTCGCCTCTCTAAACAGCTCCATTAACCTTCCAACAAAAAAACCAATTTTATTGTTTTCCATTTTTTTATTCTATTTTAAATGGATATTTTTTTAATAGAAGGTCAACGACAAGTAAATTACTTTAAAAAATATTCTATATAGTAATAAAGAATAATCTAAATAACTAATATTAAATATAGATTATCAAAGTATTGCTCAGTTGTCAAATAAAATAATAATAATTTAAATACGTGTCGAATATTAAAAAAATAACTTGAATAATTAAGGTAGGCGCCAGACAATAGCCTAGTGAATTTTTTTTATTTTTGCAGGTATAACAAGTAGGCCTCTTTATAGACGATGTGCAATTATCTGATCAAATTAGACTTATATATCTGTTATACCGTTAGAATAAGAGAAAAAGTTTAGAAAATTTTAAGAAAATATCTTAATTAATAGTTTAAATCAATTTATATCTAATTAATTATAGTAAACAATTTAAGGGTAGTTTAATGGAAAAATTATGGAGTATATTCTGTTATAATATGATAAAGTGAAAAAAATAATTTCTTTTTTCTACCCAATAGGCCCTCAATGGCTTCCTGTTGATTTTGACATGTGATGGGGAGGTCTTTTACGCTTCACATACAGTCGAAACTTATCTTGGCTTTCATCAGGTATGGCTCAATCTACTGTGAAGTTAAGAAATTCAATTTGACAAATTATATATCTCCTATGGACTGTATATATATTTATCCTTGACATATATTTCATAATTAGTATAACTGTAATTAAATGTAGTCTTAATATTTTATATATTTAATTAGCATTAAAAATTCACTAAAATTTATATATGACATCTTATAAATTCTAATAAAATTCTTTATAAATTTACAGTTTAAATTAAACGTATTTTTCAAGTGTATATGAATAGTTCTAAAATTTAGATAATAATCTTTTAGAAATGTTACTTAATTATCGATAAAAATGATATATATGTATAGATATATATATATATCATTTTTATCGATAATTAAGTAACATCGATATCGATAGTACAATCGATAATATACATTTAATTAATGATATATATATATATATATCATTAATTAAATGTAGGCCTAAATGCCTGTATCATGTAAAAACCTTAGTAACTTTTCTGTTTTATCGTTGGCAAAAAATGAAATTACACTGTATTTTGAACAAAGTCTGCTAGCTTTGGGTGAAATGTTAAGCATTCTTTCATAGAAACATCAATTAGGATACATTATATATGGCATAATTTTACAATAATAAATCTTGCTGATGGTTTACTACTGTAATCAATAAGACTATTTCAATTTCTTTCTTTTAGATAAGTTCTTACCATTTTACAAAGCCTTAGGCGATATAAGAAAATAAGATATAACATATCGACTACAAAGTTCTCTGTCATCTCGTAATACAAAATTACTCTATTATCAAAAGCCTCTAGCATAATCTTAGTACCGTACTGACAAGAATCATTCTACATTAAAATAGCTGTCAGCAGAAAAACGAGATATTTTGAGGTTGAAAAAAATGAAAATTAGTGTTAAGAAATTTTTAGATATTAAACCTTAATAGCTACAGTAACCATTTCTGAGGTACGGCACCGAGCAATCAACGAAGTGTGGCATCATCTAACATTTGAAATGGCTTGCTGTATGGCAAGAAGAAAAGAGATGAAGACATTACAGTAGTGCTGCAGGAAAATCAATGTCGGTTTGCATTAGATACTATCTCTTCCGTAATGCATGCAGATAACAGTGTATGGCGGAGGCAGCAGTAATGACACTAATTTAGCCAAGTAATCTTGGAGATGTGAAAGGCGAGAAATTACTGTAGGAGATCGACCAGATCCGTCCTGACTGCTTCCAGCCACTGGTTGAAATTGTTGAATGTCTTTTATGGAGAGAGACAATGATGTTATTTCTACGTGAGGAATTCAGTCAAAATTTAATTTGAAAAACATCTCGTTACGATTGCAATGATGATCATTTGTCTTTCACTCGCATTCTGTTTAACAGATTGTAGTTAGATGAAGGAAACGAGTACGGATACGTAAAGAGAAAACATTAATAAACTTAAAATAATTTCCAATTTTGTTATTTAAACGTTAACTTTTCTAATTTAATTAGTTTAATGTTTTCTTTCTATATATTGTACCTTATTTTAAATTGTTTTCTTATCTTGGCAGAAGGAAAAATTCGATCTTAATGAGCACAGTAGGCAAAGAGACAGAAGGAGATAACTTACACGTTTCGTGAATAAATTAACTCTTATCTAGCTATTAGTACTTAAAGTTTGATCAAATGAATTTCATTTTCATCCGAAAGTTTAGAGTTAAAAGTTGAATTTGTCTTTGCTTGTTTAAACTAGAAAATTCTGTGTAAAAAATGACAATTTTATTCTGATTTTGCTTAATAATTTGAATCGTTCTCTAATCTCAATTTTAGATTTATATCAGAAAATATTTTGATATATTAACAACAGGACCTACAGTCAACGAATTAGCAAAGATAGCGATATACATGGATAAAAAATTCGAAATATTAATTGGGTTGCGGTTAACGACCAAAAAAGATACAGTGATTCAAAAATTATCTGCTTAAAAAACTGCATTGTTTTCTAACAAACAACACCGCTTATGTTATTATCAGATGGTTTTGCAGGTGGACACGCTCAAAAGACCCAATCTCTTATCTAAAGACACATGTTATATTCAGGGTCGTAAACGTTTACGATTAACCTCAATTTTGGCATCTTAATTACGAAAAACTTTTACTGCGAGGATGAAAATATTCCTCGTTGTTAAAATTAGCTGCCTACAGGCTACTTTGATGAAAGGAGGAGTTAGATATATCACGCCCCGGACATCACGTGACACGGATGCGCCATTCGCTCAATTGGACAACAGTTAGGTTGCTATGGAAGCATGTGACAAACGCGATTTCTATGTTAAGAGTCGCCAATCAGAAAATAGGGAGGAGTTCGTATTACGCAATAAGAAATCCACATTTCGAATTTAAAAATAACTTTAAAATTGCCAACAAAAAATGTGATTATAAAAATAAATTTTGTAATTAAATACGTGAAAAAATTAATTAATTATTTAAATTTATAAATATAAAGTTATGCATAAATTAATTTCGAATATAAACATTTGTTTCTTAAATTAATTTCGATGAAAGAAATTGAATTTAATTAAATTTAATATTAAAAGAAACATGAAAATAATCAGATAAAATTGAAAATAATAGGTATAATTAAACATTATAAACTTCTTAATTAACTCATTTAATCTATTAGCATAGATTTTAACCACCAATTAAAGACATAACAGGCTAGGGATTAAAAAAAAGTGTCGTTAGAATGCCCCGAAGAAAGAGAATATTTAACAGATAATAGTATAATTAAAATCTTTAGTGCATCCTGCCCGATTCCCTAAATTAGTAGTCAGTTGCTGTAAACAGTAGTCGTGTTTAAGAAAATTAAATCGGAAGATGATTCATCGAAGATAGTGATACAAGAAGTCACTTTCATGTAGTAATTAATGCAAGTCTAAGAAGGCGTTTAGTGCAACACCCCGTAACGTCTTCATGATTAATTTGCTCATTAGACAATGCGTGGTCAACGTCTAGTTCTTTAATGACTTCCAATAGCAACAATTTAATGACGACCTTAAGGTTTCTTCACCCGTACCCTTCGATCAAGTTCGATCTTAACTCTCAAAAATCACTTTATCGCATAAAAATTGAAAAATATTAAATTCTAAATGATTATACTTAAAATAATAGTAAATTTATAAATTATTTACACGATTTGGACTGTAAATTTTAAAATATCGATAAATTCAAACCTCATAATTGATAAAGGAAAGACTTGTTTTTAGCTAATTAAAGAATAAATTAAATTCATGTTATAAATGATTAAAACCTAAATAAAGACTTTTTTATGTATAAAATGATAAATTGTCTTACTGTTATTAATGTATTCCTAAGCCCACGTAGACATTGTTAATTTGAATAAAAACAGAGTCTGATAGTAAAATGCCAGAAAATTAATTTACAAAAAAAGTATTTCCGGAAGGAAATATTTTATCTAAAACTTTCGATTTCTTTACGGATAGAATAAAATCCCGTTTCTGTACTTTATAAATAATCCAAAATAAAAAAAAGAGAAAAAATTTGAAACGAAAATTGAGGGGGTTGGAAAGACCCACGTGGCCAAGCGAGAAGCTACATATCACTTTGAGGCGCCTGAGAAGCCATTAGATGCACGAGAAAGACTTTTAGAACCCGACAGAGATGGATAGCTATCCACTTGCCGACAATAATTGAATATGCCAAAGAGGAGAGAAGAGAAGGAAAAGCATTACTGTCACGTACGCAATGTTTCTGGTATAGGTGTCTGGCTTCGGAGGCACAGGTGTTCGGTAACCCACCACTACGTTGAAGATAATGGGGAAAAATGTATTACTTCCTCGATTACCATATCGATTGCACTGCCGTCAGTTCTAGAAAGAATAATAAAAAAAAAAGAAAAGAAAAAACTACGTATATTCTCCCCTCGTACAAGTCTTTCTCCTCGTCAAACATTACACCTTCGTCATTCTACCGTCTACCGAAGGCAAATTTTATGTTTAATAGTTTCGTATTTTGAATTACCTTTCCTAATATATTTCTGTATAATTTAATATAAATAAAAGATATTTTATGAGTAACATTTAATATGAAATTAAAATTAAACACAATCTCAAAGCTACATCTCTATAAGATAGGCCTGCGAATTATAAAAGCTTAAATTAAATATTTTTTTTAGCAAATTTTGAGTCAATTTTTGGCATATCTTCTAAATTTTAATGAATTTAAGCTTACGTCTTTATTATACACTAAACTTTATAAGTGTAAGTAGTGCCTAAATTTATTTTATTCATTTTAGATTTATTTAACGTGTGATCTGAATAGGGTTGATCTTTTGACTTTCAACAATTTTTATACTGAATTATCACAGATTTTATAATTCATTAAGAATTGATTCAACACACCTTAAATTTTCAAAAATTTATTTAACCTGAGTAAACCCGACTTGCAAGATATCGAATGTTTTCTCCGGTTTGGCAGGTTTTTTTAACAGAGTAAATCATTGCGGTCCTAAGAATTTTTCCCGTTTTAGTAAGGTTCCGTTCTAAACAAGTTTTACTGTACATAGTTGGTTTGAATACGATACAAGAATAAGAGAGTGGAACGAGCTACAACATCGATTCTTTATGCTAAATTATGCAAATAGATCATGATTATGGTTTTTGAAACATTAAAAACACTAATTACATATTATTCTGATAATAATAATCTAAAAATTATAACGGAAAGATTTATAGAAATCGTAAATAATGAATTCGAAACTTAGTTTCTTATAGACTTATTACAAAATTCTAGCATTTATTGATGTAATGTTAAAATAAAAAGATTATAAAACATGTAATTTACTTTTAAATAAAGTTAAAACAATGTTATAATAGTGCATATAAGTATTTTTCATGGGAATAAATTGAAGTTGATGTCGAACTTACGTGAGAAAAATAAGGAATTAAAAACTTTAACAGTAATTTTTGAATTCGTTGCTTTCTATCACGCAACCTTAATGTTAAATTTTACAAATTGTGAGACAGGTTAAAAATAGACTTAATATTGATTTATTCAGCTAATTTTAATCAATTTCGGCTTTATTTCATTTCGGTTAATAAGCCTTAATTGCGGGACGATCATATCAAAAGTTTAAACTTGCCGGAAGAAACCCATAAACATTGATTTACAGAATATATTAT
>NW_019384759.1:251536-472073 GCF_000671375.1 Centruroides sculpturatus | reverse complement strand
AGAATGTACACTAAGAAGGGATTTTTCGATATTCCTCCGCGGGGGAAAGTGACAGGATTAAGGCTTACATAAAGAACTTGGCTTCTATTATACTATTTTAGATGCGGATTTTTGCGTTTTTGATTGCGTTTTAATAGGGTACGTCAAGAGAATGTACACTAACAAGAAATTTTTCGAAAAATTTTCCACCACGGGGGAAGTGTTATACATTTATAATAGATACATTTTGAGCCACAACAACGCGTGGTGGGGTCTGCTAGTTAAGGTATAAAAAAAAGGCTTAAAAAAGAGGCTTAAAAGTAATACACCAGATAAATCTTTTACCATTCATAATTTTTGATTTGAAATAGCTGTTTGCTTTATCTGAGTTTTCAGTTATCCAAGAATGCATTGGTTTATATTACCTTGGATAATTGGGATTAAATTGGGAAATTCAATTAAATAAATCAGTATTTAATTGAAACTTATATACTTTATGGAATCAAACAATTGTCAGTATCGTAGTAATGTTTTGTCTGAATAAAAAATGATTTGTGATACTGAAAATATTCTTGGTTTATATATCATTGAAAAAGTTGGAGAGAATGAATAATAAATATCTTCTTATGAATTAAAATGAAAATTATTAAAATACTTTTATTACTAAGAAATAAAATTACAGAAAAACATAAACTGAATATGAAAAATTATTTAATTAATATGAAATGTATAAATTTGACACCATTAGTACTCAGTTTAAGCAGTCTGCAGATCAATAAATTTGAGTCATAGATAAACTGCAGACTACCTATAATTCTATTTCTTATTCTGTAAATATCCCCTTAGATAATGATTGATTGTGTGCCAGAATATTTTGTGTATTTGATAACCTAATGTAAGAGATATGTGATATGTGTAAATGTTCTTTTCTCTCACTAAACAGCACTAGAATTTCAATTTGGCAAAATGACTACTCAGTCTGCAGACCACCTGGTGCATGCTCAAGGACCACCAGTGGTTCAAAGATCATACTTTGAGAACTGCTACTATAGACAAATTAAAAGTTATTTGCATTTTAGTAATCATTAATTTTCCCTATCATGTCTGTGGTCAAACATGTTTAATTCTGTTAAAGTCTATCTGGTTACAATTATTTTAAAATAATTTTAATTAGTGATATAATTAATGATTATCTGTTTTTGGCATTTCAAGTAGATGTGCCGTATTTCTGAAACTTATAATGCCAACTTCAGATTACCATTAGATAATTAGCCAAGATTATTTTGAAATAATTACATTACTTAATAAATTCTGATAGTATTGATTATTGACAAGTCAAATATATATATTAAGTCTTAAAGTTATATTTTATTTAATTAATATATGATATAAATTGATTGGTAACACTTAAAATGTAGTACAGTCATTTTGGTTTTTTTTTAAAGTTTAGTAGTAATAATACAGAAATGTTATATGTAATGAAATTTCAATTATTTAACAAATTGATAAATGTATGTTTATGAACACTGTAAGTATTTCACATTAAATTATAGTCTTCCAATTATATTTTAATGCATGTATTAATGAGTTTTGATTTTGGTTTATCTGATTTGAGAATTAATGAGAAGTTTGATTATTAGGCTATCTGAAAATTCCATCAAATTTTAATTAATTAAATAATCTTACTGTTTATTATAACAAAATAGAAATTATTCATTGAATTAACTAACTAATAAATTATATGGAATGTGGTATTTATGTATATTTTTTAAAAAATTTTGATTTAATTGATTTAAAAATATATTCATTAGAACATTTTAATAAAATATTAAATTATTTTCTATAAGTGATACATTACAAATATTTTATAGCTGATCAAACAGGACAGTTATTTGTTGGTGATGCAATAATTAAGGTAAATTTTTAATTTTTTAAAAATATGTTTATAAATTAAATATTTATTTTGTTTGAAATTAATTTACATTAGTTGTTTTTGTTTAAAAAAATATGATGATTTACAGACTGAAATGGAAAATTATTTATTTTTTAACCAATACTTTCTAGCTTTTTAATATACAAATTACATTATGCATATCGTATTACTGGTAACAAGACATGATTTATAGTTTTGTCTCATCTTACTTGACTGTAAAAGAATATTTTTATTACATGATTTGTTCATACTGGCATTCATGATTCATAAGAAAGTAGAGAATTGACATTTTTAAGAAAATTTATGACTAGGAAACATTTTCTTTTAGTTTTTAATTTAGAATGTTTAAGATTAAAATAGTTATTCTTTCTTTTTTGTTGTATATAAATCAAAGTTTGTTTATATATTTTAATTGAATTTTTTCTAAAATAAATGCTTTAAAAGAATTTTTAATTATATTTATCTGCTAATATTTATTTAGCAAAATAATAATGTGAGAGGTATATTAGAATTTAAAATATTATTAGTACATTTCAAAGTAATACTACATTTTTTAAATTAAATTAGTTAATTAAATAATAGTATATCATTATTCTTGTTATGACATTATTATAATTTATATATTTAAATTTATTATACAGACTAATGAACATCAGTTCAATTTTTATTCTATGAAAGACTATAGAATNGTCAGAAGATCAGAAAAATGTTACAGAATGTTATATGATGTGATATTAGAATTTTTGAAGTTTTTATTCAACAAGGTTGAATAAAATAGAACAGCTTTGTTGCTTAGTTACAGCAATAGAGTGATACACATTTAAGATTTAGCACATCAGCTCCATTGCTATTCTGGGAAATAGTATAAAATGATGAAAAGTTGAATAAGTTGACAATGGAAATGAATTATTAAGTTACTAAAATAATCTGTAAATGTATAAAAGAAGTTGAGACAAAACTTTTTATTCATTTAACTTTTTAAATGTAAAAATGCCATAAACATAAGAAAATTATGAAAGTTTTATTCACTAAAACCACAAATGAATAATAATTTTGAATACCTTATTTCAAATTGTCATTTTTATTAAGTTTGCTATTATAACTTGAATAGAAATTAAGTCTCTGAAGTACAGTGGTAATTTGAAATAAAAGATAAATGATTCCAACCAACTTCTGAAATAAAGATTATAGCTTGAGATAAATTTTAAATGAATTATATTCATTTAAAATTTAAATTAGATGACACTTTTGGATATCTTCCAGAAAATTTTAATAATTTCTAGCTTTATTAATTAAAATTATGCTTATTAAATATTGTTTATAGGATTAAACAAATATAAAGTTTTGCCCCCAAAGTTTTTTAGCATTATTTTTCCTGTCTTTATCAATCTTAAATATCCAATATAGAAGATTAGTTTAATATTTGTTTTTTAAGTTATTATGGAAGTAATGTTTACATATGTAATGTTTTAAGTGCATCAATTTATTTCTGTTGTTGTTAATTCTGGAAAATTTATTTTCTGTGGTATGTACTGTACATGAAAATAAATTTGTTATAATTTTTTTTTCAATTTAAGCAATTATTCATATATTTGTTTAAATAGTGTAAAGTAATAATAAATAATAGAAAAATGAATTGCTCATTTTAAATGAAAAACTTTCAGGAAATATGAAGATAAAACAATACTTACAAAGTAATAAAATAAAGGTTTATTATATTTATATAATTATGTAAGTTTTTCTAAATATCAGTATATCTAGGTTTTTAGCAATAGATATTATTTATTTTAATTTTTAGCAATTTTTTTTAATATGTAAATTGTTTTTAGCATTAAGAAAAACAAAATTGTTACAGTTGGTTAAAGCATCAGATTTCTGCTCTGGGGACTTGGGATTAAGTTCAGGCAATCAACTTCTCACGAATTTTTCATGGGAAATCTGTCCCTAATATTGAACATATTAGGGACAGATTTAGCATTGTCTCTTACCACCCAGTTTCCTCCATTGTGAGCCTAGCTGAACATTGTGAGCTTTAAAAAGTCATCAAAAATCTCAGTTTAGTGATTTTTTTTTCTTTCTTTTTTTTTGTAACCTTTCACCAAAATTGATGAAAAGGTAAAAATATTTCAAAAATTCTCATTATCAGATCAAAATCTTATATTTTTAAAGTTGTTTATGTTTAGGTTAATTGTTTGTTCCATGCTAATTTCTTTGAATATATTTGATCTGATATGTAAATTATTCTGAAAATGTTTAATCAGAATAAATGATGACTCTTTAAATGTTATTGCTTTTGTGTTTCTTAATGTTAATGATGGAGTCAACAGTATCAAAGGAATAGTCTTGCAGAAGTACAAAATGTAGGATCCAAAGTTATAAATTTTGTTAAATAATTTTTATAGTTAGTTAAAAAAAAGTTAAAATTTTAATTTGAGCTTAAATAATTTAATATAATTATAATTAATAGATGGTTTAGAATTATGACCACATTAGCTATATAAGAGGTTAGATTAATGTACTCTTATGGTAATCCTATAAGATAAAAATATTTTAAATATTTATCTTCAATAGATTTTTAACTCTTCCACAGACATTTTTAAAAATACATTTGTTGATTCGTAAAAAATACATTTGTTGTACATTCAAGATATTTCTTTCCATAAAATGTTTGGTATTGTCCAATTATTAAAAAGTTTAAGGCTCAGTTCTTAATGTATTTTTCAAAAATTTTATACAGTTGACCCCCCCAATAACAAGGGTTCCTATAATTCGGATTCCTATATCACGGTGAAAAAATTGCGACAGTATTCGTACAAACATGCTAAAAAAACTATAATTTTGTAAAACATCATCGCTGACTCATGTCGCGACAGGATTGGTCAAATCTAGACCAATAGCGGATATTGTACAAACCGTTGAGTTTAAACGAGCAGCGGATCTACTAAAAACTATTTATTATTTAATGTCCATAAAAATTATATTTATATTAATGATGTCTCCAAAGTTCAGCGAATTTTTTGCAAAAAAATAATTTATCAGGAAGCACGAGAGCACCATTCGATGACAAGCTCCACGACGAAAACAAGCTTAAGCAATGGTGTAGTCGAACGGTGCACATTCGGTAAGTAATCCTGTAATCCTACAATTTTTTGTTTATAGCATAGTTTATATGGATTATTCCCAAAAAAATTTTACATATTTTGGAAATGTTGAGTCAAATTATTCTAGAATCGATTAATTTTATGGAAGAAAACCTTTTAAACTGCCGTAGTCCGTAAACTGCATACGTGCTGGGCTGTGATTGGCTGGACTCATAGAAAATGAATTCATAAAAACCGGAACGTATATACCGTGTTATAGGGGGGTCAACTTTATTTCTAGTTAAATCATACAAGTAAATAACTTTTGTTTATAGTAAAAAGTTAGATAAAATAACAGTTGGTTTTGTTAAATGAAAACATTTTGAGTTTGTTTTTCATTATTTTAAAGTTTTTCTGGTCCATATCACTATATTTGCCAGTATATAATTCAACATTTTAAGCCTGGAAAAATCTCTCCAAGATCTAGGAGTTGATTTATACAATAGATATTAAATGTAAACTTTTATTATAATGGCAAACAAATGGAACAGTATTTTTAACAATCATGGTACTCTTCTTACTATAATTCCAGCCAGCCTCATAGACAGGAGTAAATCTTTGGGAACCAGAATTATATTAGCATAGAGCTTAATATAATAATATAAATTGGCTGAGCATATGCCAAAATCATGCTACAGTTCACAGCCAGGCACACGTATTTGTAAAATCTAAGTGACTTGTATAACATGGAATTCATATAAAACGGAATAATAAACAATATTATAGGGGGTCGACTGTATAGTGTTTTAATATTACCAGTATACCAGTACATAGCAGTACTGTTATGAATCTATGCTGTGCAAAGTATTAATATTTTGTTGGGAGTTTTAATATGTTGTAACATAATGTTTACCAATAGACCTGATGTACAATAAGTTCAACCTAGGATAACTTACTGAACAGTTTTAGTATTGTCCTGCTTAAATACTGTTGTCCACATCCCTCTTTGGATAAGCTGTATATCAAGCATAATCAGAAGTTGATCATGATCCTGGACCTCTGGTCCGATCTCCTCTTCCAGGTAGCGTAATTGGCAACATATCTGCACAGCAAGTAGGAGTTGCAGGTTCAAGTTCCACTCCAACCCAATTCTTTTCTTCCAGGATACCCTCTAAAATTATTTAAATAAATTATAATTATTAAATTTAATACAAGATGGTGCCTAATGCCTCCATCCAGGACAAATTAATTATAATTAAAATTATAATTGCCGGAAAATAGCCTGATCTTATACAGCAGTTGGTTTGGCTTTATGTTAATTTTTTAATTCTTTCCAAATGGATGGGGTTAAATCTCCTAAACTCCTATATGCATTTGCTCTGATCATTTCCATGAAGACAGTGAAAAACCTAATGTTTCAATTCACTAAATATAATGGATAGTAATTGTTTGGAATTTTAACTCTTAAGTGTTCACAATAATTTTTATCTTGCTAGTATATGTTACTTGAATTTGCTGTTACTGATTTCATTATTCAATATTTCTCGAAGTATTTGTACTATAATAAATGAAACTTTACACTAGTGTTGATGATGATATAACTCAATACTTAGTGAGCCTACAGAAGATTGTCAACAATTATTGTTATATTGACTCTCTGAAGTCAAATTTAGTTAATTGATTTTTTTTTTGATAATTGATGCTGTGCTGTATATATAAAATTTTTATTTCCAAACACACTTAATTTATTGAAACAAAGTTTACTTAATTATTTTGATTCAAGCTTCAAATTATTGATAATGGTAATGATAAATGATTGGGGCGCCAAGAACTGATGTGGGGCCTGGGTAGAATGGGCCTTTTTAGCCTTTTGTTTTTCTTGAACAAATGAATTATGTAGAATGTTTCTTTATTAATAAACAATAATCTTAAAGATTTTATTTTCTGTTAGTAAAAATAATAATAATTCAGGCTGCTAATTGTCTTTGAGACTGGGGAAAAATTCCCAGCTTGACAGTCCCCTGAAAATCTGAAATTCCCAGCTTGAATATCTCCTCCTTGACGGTTCTGTATGTAAATCATAAAGAATGAGGATCAGTTTATTTGGGAAATCCTGTATAGTTTGAGCTTTCAATTAATTTTCTAACTTTTTCTATTGTTATTTTCAAATTTTTATGCATTTATTGTAAATAATTAATAGAATAATTGTTGCTTCAATTTTTTTTTGTTTATAGTTTCTTTTACATTTTTTTTATTTTATCAAATATCTTAGTTGAGTTCAGAATTAATATTTTCTGACAAAACTGTTTTAGGTAAATAACATTAATGTTGAAAAAGTAAATCACGATGATGCAGTGAATATTTTGAGAACAGCAGGTGATGAAGTAATTTTATCAGTCAGGCATTATAGAGCAGCCACTCCATTTCTTTCAAAGAGCTGTAAGTATTAATTAATGATCAATGTTTATTTTATAATTCTTTTTGTGCTGCTGATTTTTTGAAATTAACTTGTTTGTGTTTCTGCTTATGAATTGTCCTAACATTAGTAATTAAAATTAGATGTAAAAAGGGAAATTGTAATATATACCAAATGTAAAAATCATAATAATTGAAGAATAAATGTAGGATAGTTCAATAAAACTTGTCAGTATATATTATTATATAGATATGATAGTATGGCATCCTCAATTAATGAAATTATTGATTCAATAATTTTTAACATAAACTGTGTGCATCCATTCCAATTATTTCAGTGTTGGAGAGAAGTAAACATTATTTATTTATATTGATTGTATATTCCACTTTGTTTTGTGAGTTTGGACTTCTCTAAATACACAAGAATTTAGAAATAATATTCATTATTAATTGATATCTTATGATTTACTATATAATTATTTTTAATTAGGTATTTGAGAAAATGAGTTTAGAAATTTGTTTATTGTAACTCGTAAAAACTCAACTGAAGTGCAAATTTTATATCTCTTCTACATTATTGTATTATTTTTTATTTTTGAAGAATTATTTAATTATTAAGTTTGTCAATAAAAAGCCCTATATCTAACTAAAATAATAAATTAATATGATTATATATTAATACAGAAGTGTATCCAGGAATGATGTATCTATTATTGGAGCATCTCCTTAAAAAAGTAGTCAAGTGTTTTACTTTAAATACAAAGTTTTCATTAGATTTACACTACTGTTACATAAGATATTGAGATAACAGCATTAATTAGTCTCATTATCAAATTTAATCTAATTTAACTGTTTCATGAAATGTTCCAATTCATATTTTTTTTTTTGGCTTCATATTAAATATTCCAACAAATTAATACAGACTTATAACTGCATTCACTTTGCAAAATTCTAGCTATGCCTTTGTAAATTTATTAGTATAATTTCTACCAGTTTATGTGAAGTGATTTGTTTAGTCATTATACTGATTTTTACAGTCACCACAATATTACTGGTATATAATTAAATAAATTTATACTGATAATTTATACTGATTTTTATATTTGGTATATTGATTTCTGAATATATATTTGCTACTTTAATGATTTTATTATAATTAGTTAAATAATTCATAAAATCAAATATATTTAATTTAAAAAATTATATCTTAGTACAACGTCGTAGAAATCCTCCTCCAGAAGAACCCTCAAATAGAGCAAAGGATGATGATTTATGGAGGGTGAGAAATATATAGTTATGTGCATTTGTAAAATACACAGTAAAACCTTGTTAAGTCAAAGTGTTGAGAGGTAACAAAATCCTGACTTTAATTCAAAGTTTAAAGTTAAGAAATTTAATACCCAATTTTGTCAAATTTTTTCTACGACAGTAAAATTTCCAGTTATTAAGCCATTTCTGAAGAATGTGTTCATGGAATGATTATAAAACTGTACGCAGTTTATAGTGCTTTTGAGGATGTTGTCAAGGTGTCCCTTTGTGTCCCAGTCAGAACATTGTTAACACCTGAATCAGCAAAAAGGATGTTGACATGAGGTTGTAATCGCATGGTGTTGTGTTTGGCATGGAGCTGTACATGTTGGCATATTTGTTTATCTTAACCATCTGTGTTCATACAGAACATAAAAGAAAATGAAGATCCTGGACCTATCAAAGAATGGAAGGTACACAGGAAAATAGATTCAAGTTAAAATTACTGGCAATTTCAACTTAACAAGATCATATTATATGGAAACACCTATATACTGACTATGCTTAGGAGCTATTGACAGCCTTGAGTTAATGCAGTTTGACTTATCAAGGTTTTACTATATTCCTATTAAAATTAAACTTAATGTATATTTTTTAATTATCATCTGTTTCTAGGTTCCAAAAAGTCCACATACACCTCAGGCATCAGTTCCAATTAGACTGGAAAGAAAATGGGTTGATGTAATGACAATACAACTGCTAATGGCTTACCTCACACGTTACATGTTAGATACAGATAAACTCAGGTAGGAAAAGTTTATAATTCAGAAAAATTATATATTTGTAATTTCATTTTTCATATTTAATATACTTTGACTTAATAGGCCAAATGCTTTTGAAATAAAATCACAGGATGGAAAACCTTCAGCAGTGGTACATTGTGACGATGCTAGTATGTTATCTGAATGGATCAAACATATTTCTAATAATATTCTCCAAATTACAACTCAGCATGTAAGAGAGTAGAATTTAAGATTTGATAAATACTATATGAAATATTGAAAATAAGTTACTAAGTTTATTTTGTTATGATTTATTATTAAAGAAAGAACATTCAGAATGTAATCTATTGTAGTAGATAAATCACATATCCAATCAGAGGAAGAAAGCAAAAGTCAGGTGGAAAATTTGTTACAAAAGATGTATTTAGTTATCATTCAGCATCAAATACTTTCTTTGGATGGAAATGTGGTTTACTGAATATATATATATATATTATCTAATTTTTGTTATTCAAATTAAATATATTAAAAATGAAGTTTTATTATTATTGGTACTTAGATGTTATGAATTATATCTATATTAAATTTAAATTAGATAAAATATTCCAATTTGCTTTTTATATATTTGCATACTTTATGAAATGCATAAAGTTTTGTGGGATTCAAGAATGAAAAGATTACACACAAATTCAGACAACTTCATTTGACTTCTGAATTTGCCTGACAATGACAGAAATGAAAACTGTCAAAAATACTAGTGTAAAATTTTAATTGTTTCAATTTTAAGTTCATTAGCATTGGTAAATAGAGTTACTTATTATGTTTTTGAAATTTATTTTGAGTTTACCAATAAATATCAACTAGTTCACAAAAGTATATCAACACCACATTGTAAACCTTCTCTAAGTCTGTTTGTTTGACACTTACCACATTCATATGCAAAAATAATACAACTTCTCAACAACTCCTAAATCTATTCAGAAAAGCATTATTTTTGTATATACATATGTATATAAATATATATTTTAAATGAACTATACTGAATCATCTCCAGTGGTTGATGGAAACAAGGCCATTTTTTGAGAAGGCATATATGTGGTAGGTGACAAAAGTTTCCAGCCTAACTATGTTTTAGATGTTAAAGGTATAAAACAATGATGTCATTTTTTAGTATAGTCTCCTTGCAGTTCAACATTGTGGAATTAGCATTTCAACACTCTTGAAAAAAATAGCCTGCAGTTTTGTCTGCAAAATGCTCATAAACTGCCTTCTGCAACTCATCACTTTTTTTATGGTCATTTTTGAGTTTTGGAAACACAAAAATAATCACTAGGAACTAGGTCTGGGCTGTAGGGTGAATGGTCAAGCTCCTCGAACCAACACTCTTTTACAGCAGCCTTGACAATGGCAGCTGTGTGCACTGGTGTGTTGTCCTGCAAAAGGCAAACATGATGCAAATTAATGCAACAAGTCTAACTAAAATGAATGTTTCCAAGTGACTTATGCAAATTGTCAGGAAAAACTGTTTTATTAGTCAACATACAGATAGTGCTATCTGATACTATCATTATTTTATTCCTAACATGTCTAAAATATAATTAGAAACTTTTGGCACCTACCATGTATATATTTTTTGGTATACTCAAGATTCATTTTTATAAATTAAACAAATATATAAGCAGTAGCTTTATCCTCTGGGAAACTAGAAATATTTTATGCATAATTTAAATTTAATTAAAGTTACTAAATTTGTTTATTCTTTAGATGTCTAAGAAAATTAATATAAATATTATTAGAATGAGTCTTTTTATTCTGTTGAGTATTTGTATATTATTTATTTATCATTTCTAACCACAATGAGTTTTTTGAAATATTAATGAGATGAAATCATGTGCTATTGATTTATAATTTAATCCTTTTTCAGAGATACAAATTTTAAACAAAAAAGTTATGTTTTATTTATTAGCAATATGCTATCAAAAATCATTTACAAAATAAATTTGGTTATAGAAGTTCAAATTAAATAATCAGAAAATAGAGTAATGACATGGAAATCATTTACAATTATCTTCTCTAGTGAAGAATTGAGATTTAATTTAGTCCAGACAATAATTTCTCTTGTAAAAATGAATAAATACTTTCTAATTTTCTGAATTTCTTCTCACAGATACAATTTCTGTTTTTTGTATATTTGTCTGTAGAACTAGAATTGCAGTCCAAGTTGGATTAAGTTTCAGCTCCCTATCAAATATAAGTTAGCATTACAGATTACAGCATACATTGGTAGCATAGAAAATAAGTTAGCATATAGTTTTTTAATTTATCATCATGTATCTGTTTATATTTTATGCATACAAACAAAATATGTATAATAATATTGATATAAAATATTTTTTAGTTTTGATTAATTTTGGAATTGTTTTTCTTCTAGATAAAGTCCCTTAACAAATCATTATCACCTTCTGACCAGGTTAGTAATATTGATATGAATATAATTATATAAATTAGATGATATAAGTTTTATATTCATAATTTAATAATTAAATTTCAGAATAATTTTAAAGGATAAAGGTAGAAATTTGATTTTGTTTTTAAAGGAATTATGGTATTTTCTTTCTATTTTATACAACAAAAATAACAAGATTAAAAAAATCATATAGTTAAATTTTCAATTTTGTTTTACCTTTTAATAATAAATTAAATGTTTTTGCATTATTACAAGATTTGAATTTTACAGATACTGTATCTTGGTTGGGTAAATGAAGGTACTTTAGCTCCTCAACCATGGTATAAATGGCATCAGAGGTGTTTAGCACTTAAAGGAGCTGAATTTTATTTGTATAGTACTCCACCTGTAAGTAATTTTTAAATTTGGTTCTATTGATAATATGTTAAATTTTATATAACTCAGTATATACTTAGATATTTTTATAAAACTTTTTTTTAAAGATACATAAGATGGGTTAGTGATTAATTATTTCTCCTTGCTGAGCATGATTTAGATTAATAAATTGAAAACAAATTCTTTTAACTTTTATATATTCTGCTTTTTTTAACATTTCTCAAAGTAGATTTTTAAACTCTTACTGCCCTCTGGGTCCTAAGAAGGCATTTTTTTTTTTTCATGCCATTATAGATTTGGCCACTCATAGGGAAAAAATCTGGCAATGAATTGCTTAATTTTCCTGGCAACATTTGGTGGGGCCATCTGTTATCATATTTTATTATTAGAAACTTTTTATAGTTTTAACTATTATAAAATGGCAAAAATTATGAGGATAGGAATGGGGTTTATAAAAATTGTAAATACTAATAATGAGTAAAATTCTTAAGTCTGACCCTACTGGAGATACACACAATCCCCTTTATCTCCCAACCCCCTTTAATCACCAAAATTTAATAGCATCAGTCTCCCTAATAAACAAAATTTCAACCTCCCTGCAAAATTTCAGTAATTTTCAACAAAAAGCACAGGAGTTATTAAACTTCAGAGGGTGAACAAAATTGTGCCCAAACATCCATACATACAGAAAAAATGAATCCTAATTTTTTTTTTCAATTCTCAATGTTTCAAGGTGCCCTGAGTCCAAAAATGTAAAAATCTTGGTGGGGCATTTTTCGACCAATTGGCTATACTTTTCATCTTATATATAACAGGGGAAAGCATGGCAGTTTGTTACTTTTTACTTTTCCTTTGTTTTATACAGGGTGTCCATAAAGTCCATGTGCAATTTAAAAAATTTATAACTTTATCAGTATTTGTGATAGAGAAATTATGTACAATTTATTGGAAATAAGAAAATTTATATTTTTTTATTGTTTTATTGTACTTTATTAAGCTTCCACATGTCCACCATCATTATTAATACAAAGGGTAATATGATTTTGTAGTTCTTTAAAAAACATTTGCCAACTGATTTACAGTAATGCTTGAAATCACATTAGTTATTTTAGCTTTCAAGTCTTTTAACGATTGAGGTTTGGTTGCATCAGTAGCGTGCTGTCATTGGAAGCGGTGGAAGCGCCACTTCCCTTGTATTTTCTAAAAAATAAATCCATATTGTGCAATTATTTTCATATAATTAAAATTATGGTAATATTTTATTATAACCGCATTATGTATCTTATTACAAATTTCTATACTACATGTGAAAAAAAAAGATAAGATTGCTATTGTATATTCGAATATCAGTGGCGGAATGGAAGCGCTCTATTGTCTGCTTCCAAGCAGCCAGATTATATTCATTCATGCATGCACTTTACAGACCACCAACCTCACCAGGTTTAGCTGGTGGAAGCTACACACGTATAACGCTTCCAATGATTCTGTCCAGGACCGGTTCTGGACTGTTAGTCACCCGCCTGCTAGATATTTGGCCACCCTCGCCCGATTATGTGAATCATGAGTAGATTTATAACTTAACCCAACCGATAAGAATTTACTGGTATGTTTTTATGATAGTTCTGTATAGTTGACAGGAGTTTAAAAAAATCCATTAAAATATAAGATGGGAGAGCGGAATAAAAATATCAAACATTACTTATGGATTTCAATGTTAACCAGTGATATGATTTCGTGTGTCCCATCTTTAAGGGTACATGTACAATTCTTGTACAATGTTAAAAAATTAACTGTTACTTTGGTAGCATCATTTACAACTAAATTCAATGAATGAGAGAGATGCACAAGGTACAGAAAAAGCTCTAGAATTTATTTTCCTTAAATTTACAATTTATGTATCCATTGTCATAAAAATTTGTCTTTCCACTTTTTCCCCAAGACTACAAATATTTGAGTACAAAGTAACTGGTTTCGACTTATTTCTACTTAAGAAGTAGTTAAATAATTAAGAGATTAGGAAATTAGGGTCATAAATAAAACCCTGCTGAAAGAGCCGGAATATTTAAACAAAAGCTTAATCATACCAATCTTTAGCCAAGTACAGTGAGGACTGATTTCTTTATAATATTAGATGTAATAAAGAAATTTTTCCAGTTCAATGAGAGTGACTGAAAAGTAAATTCTGGAAATTTCCGTGACACCACCTGGTCCTAAAATGAATTAGTTAGAAAACAAACAATGAACAATTTATTAAGGTTAAATATTTAGATTTTTACAGCTATGGCGAGAAACGTTTAAAATTTACAACAACCCTGTCGCATCCTTTGAGGTATACTAGTGATGCGACTAAACAGGTATTTGAAATTGACCAGTATCGGCACCCTGGAGATTTGGCAGCCCAAGTCATGCGTACACTGCAGGACCATCTCTGATCCCAAACATTAGCTAATGGTAGGGAGCTATTTGACTAAATGAATTGTTTTAAGATTTTAAAAGTAAAGAATATTTTGCTATTTTTATGTATGTTTCTTTACAAAGCTATATTTAATTATAATTTTCTTTAAAAGTATACTCATACAATTGAAGAATATTTTGTACCAGGTAAGTATATCCACCACACATTTTATTTCACCAAGTAAGTTTTTATTATTTTATTTATAATTTTAGCCCTTATATCATGGCTAGCGATTCGGGATGTGATTGTGATATTAAAAATACATTTAGAGAAGACTACGGTTTTTATTGGCTTATCAAATAAACGAATACAAATAGACCCTTGACCAGGGCTTCTTAAACTGTGGGTCGCAACCCCATTTGGGGTCGCTTAGAGAAATCTTGGGGTCGCGAGATTTTAATGCAAAATTTTGAAAATAATTTGTGAGAATTTGAAAATGGCGTGCTTTGTGTCATAGATTTTGTGAGTTGCGCTTTGTGTCACTTCTGGTGCAGTGAGACAATGATTCAGCAACACTGATTGTAGTGTGAACTAGTGTAGTAGTGTAGCTTTTCAGTGTATTCAGTTGTCTCTGTTCCATTGTAACACAAGAGTGAACTGTGGTAGTACACCATTATTGGTTTTGCAAATTTGTATATATCTTTATTTCATATTTTTTGGGGTCGCAAAAAAATCACAATCAAATAAATGGGGTCGTGAATAAAAAAAGTTTAAGAAGCCCTGCCCTAGACCATCACTGACGTGCAATTAACTGATTGCTCCCGGAAGTTGGCTTCTTACAGAAACACAGCTTCCCTATCGTCAAATGTCACGGCATGCCACTGGGTTTTCACATGCCCCATAAAAAAAAATTAATGAAGTCAAGTATGGCAAACATGGAAGTCAGGAAAATTGTCTCCCTCTTCCAATCTATTACTAAATAATTTTACTTAAAACTATGTACATTAAGCTTTCTAATGCTTCTTACAGATTTTTTTTCTATTACAAATACTAATAAAGTTAAATTGCACATGGACTTTATGGACACCCTGTACAACATAGGGAAAGTAAAAAGTAATTCACTTTTCTCTTTGTACATTTAACTTCATTTTTCAATAAACAAAGCTTGCTCAAATATTACATAATATAATATAAATAAATAAATTAAGTTTTATTAAGAGAGAAATTTTATAAATCTATACTTTTGTAGTGGATTACAGAATTTCTTAACATGTAATAAATAAACAAATTACATTTCCCCTTTCAGAAGATAATTTTATTGTTACTCATTCAAAGGTAGTCATCAGTTTCATAACAGAGAAAACACTTTTATAGAATGTTTTTAGATGCTAGTTAAGAAAATGCCAAAAATATATAAAAAGTCAATAAAAATTTTTTAGAAAAGAAGCAATAACTTACATTTGTTTCAAAATCATGTATATTGTATTATATGTAAAAAAAATGAAATGTGATAATTTATTAAATATAAAGAAATTAGTAAAATAACAATACTATACTTAAATATTATTAATGAATTACACAAAGATCAAATTAATTCAGCTCACATTTTCTGTAACTGATATATAATAATTTATCATTAATTATTTTTTCAAAATATACTAATTTCACAAGTTTAAAGATTATATTCATTAAATAACTGTTGTAGTGTAACTTTGAATATTCTTCAAGTTTCAGTATTCCTTTCTGGGTTTTAATATNGGGGGTCGCAAGATTTTAATGCAAAATTTTGAAAATAATTCGTGAGAATTTGAAAATGGCGTGCTTTGTGTCATAGATTTTGTGAGTTGCGCTTTGTGTCACTTCTGGTGCAGTGAGACAATGATTCAGCAACACTGATTGTAGTGTGAACTAGTGTAGTAGTGTAGCTTTTCAGTGTATTCAGTTGTCTCTGTTCCATTGTAACACAAGAGTGAACTGTGGTAGTACACCATTATTGGTTTTGCAAATTTGTATATATCTTTATTTCATATTTTTTGGGGTCGCAAAAAAATCACAATCAAATAAATGGGGTCGTGAATAAAAATAGTTTAAGAAGCCCTGCCCTAGACCATCACTGACGTGCAATTAACTGATTGCTCCCGGAAGTTGGCTTCTTACAGAAACACAGCTTCCCTATCGTCAAATGTCACGGCATGCCACTGGGTTTTCACATGCCCCATAAAAAAAAATTAATGAAGTCAAGTATGGCAAACATGGAAGTCAGGAAAATTGTCTCCCTCTTCCAATCTATTACTAAATAATTTTACTTAAAACTATGTACATTAAGCTTTCTAATGCTTCTTACAGATTTTTTTTCTATTACAAATACTAATAAAGTTAAATTGCACATGGACTTTATGGACACCCTGTACAACATAGGGAAAGTAAAAAGTAATTCACTTTTCTCTTTGTACATTTAACTTCATTTTTCAATAAACAAAGCTTGCTCAAATATTACATAATATAATATAAATAAATAAATTAAGTTTTATTAAGAGAGAAATTTTATAAATCTATACTTTTGTAGTGGATTACAGAATTTCTTAACATGTAATAAATAAACAAATTACATTTCCCCTTTCAGAAGATAATTTTATTGTTACTCATTCAAAGGTAGTCATCAGTTTCATAACAGAGAAAACACTTTTATAGAATGTTTTTAGATGCTAGTTAAGAAAATGCCAAAAATATATAAAAAGTCAATAAAAATTTTTTAGAAAAGAAGCAATAACTTACATTTGTTTCAAAATCATGTATATTGTATTATATGTAAAAAAAATGAAATGTGATAATTTATTAAATATAAAGAAATTAGTAAAATNTCTAGGGGATAGTTATAGGATAATGAAATAAAATCAGTATTGCATGTGCCTAATGGAAAATAGGTGCAGAAACAAATAAAACATAAAAACAAAGCAATTGATGGAGTTTGCTTTGTTCTTGGATCACTTCTCTGTGTCAGCAGGTATGAGGATAGCTTCTTGTGTGGCAGCAAGTATAAAGTTTACCTGTCCACAACCGTCAGGTACAAGTATCACCTATTCTGTACTGTACCTAACAAGTGCAAGGATTGCTTCTTTCTTTCATGCTCTGCTTCACTTCTATCACAATATGACAAAGTAGTGCAATGTTCTAGTTAAATTTTATGCAGTTTATGCATTTTATTATAGTTAGTAAAAAATTTATTGTATGTTTCATTTCTACTTACGGTATCTATCATTCAAAAAGTGATAGATTTTAAGGGGGGGTTGAGTTTTGTAGGACGTCCAAAGAGGGGAGGGAGAGTTACAGAAACTTGGACAAATTGGGACAAGAGGAGGAGTGGGAGTAAAAATTTCATGAAAAATTCAGATGTAATTTATGGATAGCCCACCTCTGATGCCACAAGAAAAATGAATTAATTTGAGAATTTAGAGATACTACATGTTGTATAGTATTTAATTTGTATTTGTAATAATTAGTCAATATTTTTATGTGAAGTCATGGTCTTGCACTTTAGTTGATTATACTTTTTATTTCTTATCATAGCAAACACTTCAAGATTTTACAAATTGCTCTTCTGTGTATAAAGTATAATATACTAATTTCACAAGTTTAAAGATTATATTCATTAAATAACTGTTGTAGTGTAACTTTGAATATTCTTCAAGTTTCAGTATTCCTTTCTGGGTTTTAATATATTTTTAATCTTGTTTTGGGAAAAATATTTTTATTGGATTTTAATGAAGGTTATTGTTTGGCAGAACTTTTATAGCTGCTATTACTTATGTTATACTTACTATATTCAGCACTTTTTATTTTTGTCTTTACAACAATTTATATTAGAGAAGCTAATTAAAATAGAATATCCATCAGAATTGCTTTATTTTTTTTAATTCAAAATTCTTTTATCTATACCAAAATATTCTCTGATCATTCCTTTTTAATTCCTTTTTATAATAGATTTAATTTATCTGATCTACATTTGTTTGTCCTGTTTTTTAGCTCACTTTTTTTTAAATGAATGAAATTAGCAAAACAAATAGGGTATAGTCTTGTAATTTTGTCACAACTAAGTTTAACTGTTTCAAATTAATACAAAACAAACTGTCCATAAATGATGTTCACACTGGAAGGGAGGGAAACAGTTACCACAAGCAGTCAGACAAGAGGGAACAGAGGGTTGAGCTTCAGCAGATGTCCATTTACAGTAGAGCGTCGATTATCCGAATCAATTGGGGACAGGGGTTGTTCAGAAAATCGAATTTTTGGATAACCGATTATGTACGAAAAAATACATTATTAATATAGTATACAGTAGACCCCCTTTAACACAGGTTCATATAATATGGATTTGTTTAAAACGGCGAAAAAATTGCGATTATATTCATATAAACACACTAAAAGAGAGTGGTATAATATAGTAAAACGTCATTGCCGACTCGTGTTGTGACAGGAAATCTAGACCAATAGCGGATATTGCACAAACCATTGAGTTTAAATGAGCAGCGGACCTACTAAAAACCATTTATTATTTAACGGCCATAAAAATTATATTTATGTCAATGATGTCTCCAAAGTTCAGTGAATTTTTCGCAGAAAAATAACTTAGAAGGAAACACCCCGCCATTCGATGCACCGCTCTGCGATGAAAACAAGCTTAAGCAATGGTGTCGTCGAATGGTGCACACTTGGTAAGTAATCCTACAATTTTTTGTTTATAGCATAGTTTATATGGATTATTCCCAAAAAATTATACGTGTTTTGGAAATGTTGAATCAAATTAGTCTAGAATCAATTAATTTTATGAAAAAAACCTTTCAAACAGCCGTAGTCCCTAAACTGCATACGTGCCAGGCTGTGATTGGCTCATGTATTTAATTAAATTAATTAATTAATTAATTGAATCGTACAACATGGAATTCATAAAATACGGAACGTATCAACTATGTTATAGGGGGTCTACTGTATTAGTATATCCCAATAATAGTATATTAATATATCCCATTTTTCCAATTTTTCCATTTAAATTTTTTTCCAATGCGTGTTGCTTCACATTGAATTTCGTTGATGTTAAGCATAACGAAAATTTTTATAATAATAATCATGTCTATCGTATCGTTAAAAATTATTTCTTTCTTTTGTACAAACAAAATAAATATATTAAAAAATATGAAAACAAAAAAAATTATACTTTAGAAGTTAATCTAGTATCAAAAACGTTTGATTCAGCACAACACAGTCCGACTGGAATGGTTTTGGTTAACCGATGTTTCGGTTCATCAGCATTTGGATAATCGATGCTCTACTGTATTTCATTGAGGTGTAGCATTAACAAAGCCTCTTCTGTGTGGCTTACAGAATGTGTTCATTCTCAAAATTGATCAATCAATTTTGATTAAACTTTGCCATTTTCCTTTAATTGTGATGAGGAATCCAAAAATGTAATAATGGTTAATTTAAATTTAAAAAGTAGAGTTCCGTGACTTTGTTTTCGATATACAAAGCTGGATTAAACTGACTCTCTGTGTCTGTACTCTCTGATACATCTGAATATGCCAAATGAAATTTAGGTCTAGGGGATAGTTATAGGATAATGAAATAAAATCAGTATTGCATGTGCCTAATGGAAAATAGGTGCAGAAACAAATAAAACATAAAAACAAAGCAATTGATGGAGTTTGCTTTGTTCTTGGATCACTTCTCTGTGTCAGCAGGTATGAGGATAGCTTCTTGTGTGGCAGCAAGTATAAAGTTTACCTGTCCACAACCGTCAGGTACAAGTATCACCTATTCTGTACTGTACCTAACAAGTGCAAGGATTGCTTCTTTCTTTCATGCTCTGCTTCACTTCTATCACAATATGACAAAGTAGTGCAATGTTCTAGTTAAATTTTATGCAGTTTATGCATTTTATTATAGTTAGTAAAAAATTTATTGTATGTTTCATTTCTACTTACGGTATCTATCATTCAAAAAGTGATAGATTTTAAGGGGGGGTTGAGTTTTGTAGGACGTCCAAAGAGGGGAGGGAGAGTTACAGAAACTTGGACAAATTGGGACAAGAGGAGGAGTGGGAGTAAAAATTTCATGAAAAATTCAGATGTAATTTATGGATAGCCCACCTCTGATGCCACAAGAAAAATGAATTAATTTGAGAATTTAGAGATACTACATGTTGTATAGTATTTAATTTGTATTTGTAATAATTAGTCAATATTTTTATGTGAAGTCATGGTCTTGCACTTTAGTTGATTATACTTTTTATTTCTTATCATAGCAAACACTTCAAGATTTTACAAATTGCTCTTCTGTGTATAAAGTATATCAGTCCATGTTTAGGTGTTTAAAAGTAAGTAGATTACTTTAAAACTGATTAATTTATGTAATATACTAATTAAGATTTTATTATTAAAGGAATCAGAATTTGTTGACGAGCGACAGAACTGCTTTATGATTCAAACTGGAACATCTGAAACTCATTATTTGTGTGCAGAAACAAAAGCCGATCTTCTCAGGATAGAAACTGCCTGGCATCGAGCAACTTATAATGCTGTAACTAAATTAGGTGTAAGTTATTTTAAATATAAAATTTTCTATGTAGAATTAATAATTGAGTTATTTAAAGAATTGTAGAACAACTGTTTATAAGTGGAAATAAGCTGTTGAATTGCCAAAATTTTAATTTTAGTATTTTCCTTAAAAAATTATCTATAGACATAAAATAGATGTTTTACAATATAAAACAAGCTTTCAATCTAACTAGTTAATCTTACATTTAATGTAAGGTTATATAATCAATATTACAAGTGAAAGAGGATAATTTATTGTCACCTACATAATTAACATAATTTACATAAAAGAATCAGAGCACTCATTTTCCATTAGACTGTTTGCTTTTTGATAGTGATTAAAAGTTAAAACTGTTTACTTAAATTTTTTAATATTATAGAATTATTTTCAGTTGTTAAATCTATTGCATTATTGCTTCAAACATCATTTGCTTTGGTTAGTAACTAATTTATAATCTCATTATTCAAACACAAACTTGTCATCACCAATCTCTTGATTAATTGGAGAGATTTCCAAATTAACTACATCTTTTCCAATAGTAGCGTATCATCAATAATTTGTAGTTTCATTAGACATATATTTATGTAGATGAATACTCATCTTTATATTCTTGGTTTATTTTTTTATAATTATTATTATTATTATTATTATTATTAAAATTATTATTATTATATTTTTATTTTAAGAATAATATAAATTTTTTTTTTATTTCAGAGTAAAACATTTTCTGTAATATATAAAGGCAAAACAGGTGGTCTCACTTTAGACTGGAATATGGGATTTGCTCTTTATGATACCGAAGCAAAGGTGCATTTTTTTATAATTAAATATTTAATTAATTGCATTTAATGTTTCAATTAATAAAAGAATGGTTTAATTTTAATGAAAGTATAGAATTTTAAAGTTAAGATTTGTTCCCTGATTTTTAAATTCAGTACTACTTATTAATAAAAAAATTAATATGTTTTTTAGTGTTATGCTTGGAGTTACCGATTCTCTCAATTAAAAGGTTCTTCAGATGATGGGAAAACAAAATTAAATTTGCATTTCCAGAATTTAGAAACAAAAGTAATTGAATCAAAAGTATGTGAATTATTTTTTTATGAAATATTTATACTGAATATTTGATTTAAAAAAGTGAAATTTCTTTTAGGAATTAGAATGTCCAGCCTTGCAGAGCCTTCTATATTGCATGCATGCCTTTCTCACTGCCAAAGTTGCCTCCGTGGATCCATCATTTCTTCGTGGCATGTGACAAATCCATGCAGAACATCAATCACTGATAACTTATATAAGCACAAAATATGGCCAAAAATGTCACTGTTCAAATACTCAGATAATCTTGAAACTCAGGTTTTTAGTTGCAATGAATTATGAAATTATCATCAATTTATAATTTTATTTGAAAGATAAAATATATTTATTATATTAGAAATTTATATGATACGTAACCGAATATATATATAACTTTAAAGAAGCAGAAGTGTTTGTCTTCAGTTTCTTTTTCTGAAAAGTATTATTTTAGTCAATGTGCTTAACAGAGTATTGATGATAAATATACACTAATTATATTTTTAGGTTTTTAAATATATTCAAAATTTATTCTAATTGTGGAGTATTATGTAAATAGGTTGCTAGGCACAGAATGTAAACAATGATACTGTGTAAACCATGATTGTCATTTGCACAAATGTCTTTTGACAATGAATATTGCAGATTGTGTGTTACTTAGTTTGCACGTCAGTATTCTTGCCTTCTTTTTTAACCAAGATATAATTATTTATATGGAAATATACGGGATAACGCGCCAAAGATTCCCTAAACTTTTAACATACATTCTAATTGAGTGTTACGTATAAAATGTATTAAATGTATACTGGTGATCGTTTGATAACGGACAGTTTGAAATTATGATAAGGAGTAAGTTTCTTTTTATACTTGAGTACCGTTTATATGCTTAGCAAAGTTGGCATACTTAAATATATATCAAATAAGCCATTTTGAAAGAATCGGCATGATTAACCTTCCACGGACCAATTAAGCTATAGGTTTCTTTTATGCTGCCGATATATTTTATACATAAATGTATATTGCAAATATAGTTTTGTTGTGGTTGCCTAAAATTTACAACAAAAATATTTTTGAATATGATTTTTTTTATATCATTCTTAGCTTTTTCAATAACACAAAATCAATTTTTATGCAATGAAAAGTATATTCTATGCAGCTTTTTTGATATTGATATAAAGTTTATTTGGTATTGTGCTTTCTTTATTTATAAATGTTAATAATATCAACGAGTTATATATTAAAACTTTAATTAAAATTTATAAAAAAAATTTTATAACTACAGAAGCATAAAAAAAGAAAAAAACTGGATGTAGTCAGTAATAATTAAACTTAGATATAAGACATCAAATATATTTAGAATTCTTAAATAAAAATTGAAGTATAGTTTAAGCCGATGCAAAATATTAGTCAGAAGTGTATGTTAGGAGTGAAATAGCTGATCGTCCGATGCTCAAGTTGTTCAAACAGCAGAATATTAGCATTTTACGTTCTGCACACGTCCGACAGATTTTATAGAATTGTTTACGAAGATGTTAAGCAGAAGTACAAAAAAAATGTAGAATTGGAATGTTATGATGTTTTTTCACAAGTTATATACAGCAATGAGATATATTGTTGAAAAATTATACTTTATCTTGTATGATTTATGACTTCAATAAACTGCTGGCTGGCCAGCAAAACTTTTGTTTAGTTATATTGTGTGTTTTTTAGGTTTAATGATTACTTGGCAATATATAATATGAGTTATATATTTTTATAAATAAAAGAAATAAAAATTAATTTGTAGAACATATTTTAAAGTCTGTATTTATGTAGCAGTTGATGTATTCTTTAGTTTTTTTTTTATTCAATTAACAAAGTAAATGAAAATTTATTATTTTAACAGTAAATTTTTCAAAAATAACTATCTGAATATTTCATGACATTTATGTAGTTATAGTTTATTCAACTTTTAAAGAAATATGTAAAGAAATATGCATTTACTCAATCAGATTGGTTAATCATAAATCTAAAATCTTATCAAATTTTTAAAAATATCAGTTTTGAAATTTACAGAATGTTTCATCATCAGTTTCAACATCATGAAATTATTTCTATTATTAATTATGTGCACATTACATAAATCAATGTGTAATAAAACAGAACTGTAGATTGCGAATGATAATATTTTGATTTATAAAGTTTTAAAATGAAATTTTTATTATAAACAAGTAGTTAATGGAATTAATGAGTGCATTGCCTAGTACAGTGGTTTTAATACAGCTGGATAAGCAAACCATGGACTAAGTCAAATGCCTTGCTTATCCAGTTGTGTTATAGTTGCTTTACTTAGGCAACATGCCCAAAATTTGTTAATTATATCCAATCATTAACATATGATATTAATTAGTGATTTAGTTAGTAGAAATATTCAGTAGTAATACTAATTTGAAAAGAATTTAAATATAAAGAAAAAATAATAATATAGCTGGAATGAGGTGGATGATGAGATTTAACTATAAAAATAAAATAAAATAGAATGTTTTTGTATAAGAAGCTTTCCTGTTTAATTCTTACAGCTCAGTAATAGTTTTGTTGTTGTTTTATTCAAACTTATAAACATTTTATTGTTCATGATTAAAAGTGTTAAATTATTTTTTAAATAACATCATCATAATGTGCTACAGATTATTTAAATATTCCAAAATTGATTTATTTAACAAAATTTTTTGTTTTTTTAAAATAAATCAATTTTGTAAATAGTAAAAAAGTAAATAAATAAATTTTTTAAATAAATAAAAAAAATGTTTATATATACTGTATGTTGTTTATTATTTTCATGATTATTAAAAAATGATATACAGTATTAGAATTTTGTAACTTTAATTAATGTATTGAAAACTTGTTTTTAACACTTAATATTAGTTAACTTATCAAGAAAACATTATAAATAAAATTTTAAAAATTGCACACTAAAGAAATCATTAATAGTCTTTTATTTAATTTAATTATCAATAAAATTTAAAATATTAGATATCAAAATAGAAAAATAACTTGATTTTGACACACTATTAATATATTATCATTTTGGTTTTTGAGCAAAGTAATTAAATTAAGACTATTAAATCAACAGAATATTTCAATATTTATAACTGTTGAATGGAATTTTAAATGGAATCTATCATCCAAAAGAGGATCCAGAGCAAATCTTGTGAGGTGGCAGTATATTCAATTCATGTAATAGTTTTATGAAGGTTAATAATTATCTAAAATATATTGTATAAAACAACATAAAAATAATAAAATTTAAATAAATAAATAGAAACATTTTAAGCAATAAAAATCTGGGGTAGTAACACTGTAGCCTTCTCTAAAACTCCTGACATACATAATTTGCATTCTGAAAGTTACAATCACAGCTTTCCTAATCTTTCTATAGGATAATTGTTTTTAAAAGAATTCTTTAGATATTTAAATATGAAATAAATAGAATGTAGTATAAAATATGAAAACAATTAAATGATATAGTATAGATTAGCAATTTTCCCCAATAAAATGGTAGCAAGGAAAATAATATAAATTGAAAGAGAAACTATGTCCAGTAACATATCTTTTGAGGCCCTTTGTAAAAGTTTTTTATATATCCGTGGACAATAAAATCCTTAAATAATAAGTTTTATAATCACCTTTTAATATGCCTCTAAAATTTTTGTGAACACTTATCTTTTTGCTCAAAAATATAATTTTAAGGCCCTTGGCATCTTGTCTGGAGGCAGTATCTGCCATTATGTATGCCTGTATATAGGTAAGTTTTGTATATGATAAAGCAACTGTAAACGAATTCAGTTTCCTTTAGGGTTTTCTTTAAGAATACAAAAAAATTTATATAATAATTTACCAATTTTAGGCCTCATTTGTTACAAATTATTTGTTGCACTGCATTTTTCATGTATAAAAAATATTTTTATCAAATTTTATTATTTAAAAAGTAACAACGTTTTAATGTTAGTTTTTTCTATTGGAAGTTTCAAAAAGATGAATGGCCCTAATCTATGCTTTAGCAATAATTTAATATAGCATATTTATAATTTTTGATATTGATATAAAGTTTATTTGGCATTGTGCTTTCTTTATTTATAAATGTTAATAATATCAACGAGTTATATATTAAAACTTTAATTAAAATTTATAAAAAAAATTTTATAACTACAGAAGCATAAAAAAAGAAAAAAACTGGATGTAGTCAGTAATAATTAAACTTAGACATAAGACATCAAATATATTTAGAATTCTTAAATAAAAATTGAAGTATAGTTTAAGCCGATGCAAAATATTAGTCAGAAGTGTATGTTAGGAGTGAAATAGCTGATCGTCCGATGCTCAAGTTGTTCAAACAGCAGAATATTAGCATTTTACGTTCTGCACACGTCCGACAGATTTTATAGAATTGTTTACGAAGATGTTAAGCAGAAGTACAAAAAAAATGTAGAATTGGAATGTTATGATGTTTTTTCACAAGTTATATACAGCAATGAGATATATTGTTGAAAAATTATACTTTATCTTGTATGATTTATGACTTCAATAAACTGCTGGCTGGCCAGCAAAACTTTTGTTTAGTTATATTGTGTGTTTTTTAGGTTTAATGATTACTTGGCAATATATAATATGAGTTATATATTTTTATAAATAAAAGAAATAAAAATTAATTTGTAGANATCATTTTATATTACTGATACCAGTTGTTACAGATACTTCAAACTAGAATTGAATTAAGTATAAACCTTATAAAATCAAAATCTTAAATAATATCAGGAGAGAAGCAGTAATTAAATTTAAGAAAAGGAAAAATTCTATAAAAAGTTCTTTAAAAATACCAAATGCATATTTTCCCATAAGATTTTTCTCATAAATAATCGGCTGCTTCAATAGAAAATTCAATTTTACTCCAGTAAATTGAATTTCTTAATAGTTATTCAATAAAAAGAAGTGGGCTAGTCAATATCATCTGTGTATTTATATAAGAGTAAATTCAATTTGAGCCATTATTATATAAAGATGTTACACTTGAACTGGACAAAGTATATTGTATATAACCCATTACATTTCTGAGATGTCATTGTTGAGACACTTAATTTTCCTTTTTTTTTATTCCATAGGAAAGCTCTCTCCGATTTTTATCAAGATGGAAGATTACATTTTAGAGTATCTGTTGCACAAGTAAGTTGGATAAATGTTTTTTGTTTTTTTTTTCTGAAGCTTTCTGTGTAAAAGCTTTAAAATATTTATATCACCTAATGTTTAAATAAATAGATACTGAATAGATATACTTTTAAGGATAAAAATATATTAAGACACAGTTTTTGTTCTTTTTTTAAATAGTTTTACTGTAAATAGTTATGTAGAAAAAGTAAAAATTTTTAATGGAAAAATAAGAAACTATTGTACTCAACAGTGGCCGAATGGATAAAATTACTGAACCGTGGTTCTATTGAGGTTCCAGGCTCTTATCTCATCAAATAGCTGGCCACGTAAAGTTTTCTGAATTTTCTTTACGTGTCTAACACTAAATAGAGAGTTTCCCATAGAAAGTCCTACCGGGAGGCATTCCTCCTTGGTCCATATATTGCGTTGCCTTAGCCTCTCACTTCGTTTATTCCATTACATACTGTAATAAATTAAATATTGATATAATATTAACTTGTAAATTAACCTTAAAATTACAAAGAATGTCATTAATTCAACTAATTTTTATAAGTTAACGAAAGTTTATTGCTTTATCTTAATCCTTATCTTTACTGATTGAATCTACGTAGATTTGGTCCCTCTGTAATGGCAGCACTTTCACTTCAGGTCCAGCAGAATATTTGGCTCAGACCTCACATTTACGGGAGCTTATTTCATCGAATTTCTTGCATATTAAGAAAAGAATCTTTAATTCTGGAAAAATTTATTATTTAAAAAAGATCCGTGATGACGTTCAATGGGAAATAGGGGCAAATTTCCGTGAAGAAAAAACCCATAAAAAGAAATTCCGGAAAACTCCACGTGGCCCACCCGTTGGTGAAGTGCGAACCCATGCCACTAACTACCAGTGTTCAGTGGTTTTATCCATTCGGCCACTGGTAGACAATATATCTTCGTAAATTAATGTAATTGTGGCCATAGTTCTTAATTTTTAATTGAACTACGCCAACAAGAGGGAGGGTCCGTAATGATTCCAACCCTTACAAAATATTATTTCTGCTAACAAGTAATAAAATCTTTAATACAGCTTTTTGTTAACAAAACATTCTACATATTTAATTAATTTACAGTGGTTTCCATGGATGGGAATTCATGTGAAACGTAATAAGGTCCAAGGAATTTACGGCCATTTATCAGAAATGTTAAACATTTTGTCTACTGTTATGAATTTCAGGTAAACATTTTTAGTAGATAAGTGATAATTCTAACAATTATTAAACACATTATTACTCTATTGAAGTTACTCGCTAGTTACACCTGCTGATCGTCAATGGGGTGCTCCTGTTGGAGACGGAAATTGGACTGGAATGATTGGTATGCTTCAGCGTGATGTAAGTACAAATAATCGACATTCAGTCGTTAATGCTGTTTAAATGTGAACATTATTATTGTTATAGGAAGCTGACATAGCTATGGGTCCATTCGCAATTACATATTTTCGTGCTCAAGTAGTAGACTACACTCATCTCTTCACTAGTAATTATTTAGCTGTTATGGCAGGAAGATTAAAAGATCACCATCCTAGTTTCTTCAGTTATATATTAACTTTTGGATGGGAGGTGGGAAGAATAATAATGATTCTTTGTTTAATGGATTGTTTTTTTAACTTAATAATGATTTTCATAGATCTGGTTTGGAATTTTCTTATCTTGGGTAACATTATCATTGGGCATGACTGCTGTTGATATGGTACATAATATTAAATGGAGATCATGGGAGAAGGCTAAATCGAGATATATGTACCACTTTTGGGTATACTTCAGCAATTTATTTTGCGAGTGTAAGGTATTTTTAAATTTTTTTCCTGCTTACTACAGTAAATTAAATTTGAAAAATATTTACAGCATCTCCCACCACTCCAACTCAGACATCTGCTAAGTTTTTAGTTCTGGTATGGTGGCTAGCAATCATCGTTCTGATGAATGGATTTAGTGGAAATTTGAAAGCAAAGTTGATGACTGAAGAAGAAATACCGCGAATTGAATCAATTGGAGATGTTCTTGTAAGGAAAGAGATTCAACCTTATATAATGAGAGGATCTGCATATGAAACTTACATACAGGTATATAGAAATACAGTACTAAATTTCTATATATAGTAGTTAAAAGTTTAAAATTATGTTTTTATCAACCGTACACTGTGTAAATTTTTATAGCATACACAAACTGAAGAGTTTCAGCAATTTTGGAGGAGGATAGTCAGCACAAATGGGCGAGTGTTAGAAGAAATGTACAGTTATGAAACGTTGAAACGGGTGCTGAGAACCGAAGTAGTTGTAGTCAATGATTACTGGTCCATGCAAGACGCATTAGCTAGAAAATGTTCCGATTTATCTGAAGGACTGTTTTATTTTGGCAATCAACACTTCTTTCCACATCCATTTGCAATGGCTCTAAATAAGAGATTACCTAAAGAACTTGGAAGAGAAATTAGTAAGAGGTTAGTATTTCAAGTTTTCCCCCATATTTTTGTACAAAAATATATTAATTTAACATCTGAATTTCAGGGTTAATTGGGTAATGCAAAGCAACATTGTAAGTAGATGGGCGGCTCGTACCAATTACAATTGGACCAAGTGCACCCAACAAGATGCGAACCAAGAAGAAAAGCCTTTAACTTTAGTTGATTTAGAAGGGTTTTTTATATTATATCTCTTGATATCTGCTTTTTGTTTTATTGTGTTAATATTGGAGAATATTAGAAATATAATTCGATTCTCTAAGAGGGCTTTTAACAGAATAAAACGCATTTATACTAAATTTTCGAAATAATCATTAAAACATTGCTACAAATGTATCAGGAAGAATATCGATAAATTGATGTTTAAATGCTCCTAAAACGATATAGTAGAAAAATTCGATAAATTGATGTTTAAATTCTCCATTAATTGCGTGTATTGAAACATCTGTTACTTTCTTGTATGGAGTTTTAAAGTGTAATTATTGTGCTTTAAATAAAAAAGAAAGTAGTAAAAGTCTGTTATCAAACTTTCTAAGAGCTCAATTTATTTTTCTGGAACACTTTTAACATCCATTAGCAATAATTTTAAAGTGACAAATTGAAAAATCACATCTTGCATCTTCCATAAGATATAATGCATCATGATCAATCATCATCATGTCATAGAAGAAATTGATTATCGCGAGACGAAAAACCCTCCCATTTTTTCAAATATATTTATATAAAAGAACTCGGTAAATAAGCTTTAAATTCTTTAATCGTTTCGTTTATTTTCTGTGTCAATCATGAAATTTATCATATTTATATTTATGTTTGGCGTGGCAAAACTTGAGAGTTCTGACAAACCGTTCTATAATCTGAGAGTTGCTTTCAATACAGTTAATATATTTTGGCTTTTGCTTAATAGTTTGTAAGTTCTTACGTAGTTAATGTTTTCCTTCTTCTTTAGTGGTTACCATGGACAGATGCATATTATCAAGGAGAGAAAGTTTACATCACAGGAGGATACATGAAGAAAGTTTTAGATATAATGTCTCGATATGCTCGCTTTAAGTATGGTTTTCTTTAGAGATAACTCGACTTAGCACTGAAATTTTTGTAGAATTCTACAGCCGTAAATTTATAATTTCTCAAATTTCTACGATTCTTTTCTAGTTATACAATGCTTATTCCTGCTGATAAACAATGGGGAACGCTTTTACCCAATGGAAGTTTTACAGGATTGATTGGAATGCTGAGTAGAAATGTAAATAGATTAGGTATTCTTTTAATTGCGCACATTTAAAGATTTTAAATTAAAATTTAACACCTTTTTTCCTTCTTTTTTTAGGAAACAGATATAGCTTTAGGCCCTCTTACTATTACTTACGAAAGGCGAAGAGTTGCTAATTTTTCTAAACTTTTTCAAATGATGCACCTTACTATTTTGGGTGGCAACATGAAAGAGTCGCGTGAGAATGTTTTTGGATACATTCTCACCTTCGATTGGAAAGTAAAATCAATATTTTTTGATTTTTTAAAATATAAATTTAATTAAATTTGGCGTTGGCCATAAAATATGTAAAACCTATAAGGAAAATTGTTGGAAGCCTCAATTATTGAAGTATCCGTTGTTGTTAATTCATTAGATGACTTAAATATTGTGTTTAAAAGTAAAAAATGTGATAGTATTGCTAAACAATTACAGTAGCTTATTCTTATGAATTTCTTAAACTTTTTCTTCTCTAAGAAGGCCTTTCATGCACCCATGGATAAAAAAAATAAATGGATAAAATCATTGAATACTGGTGGTTGGATGTGGGTTCGTGCCTAATCTAAGGGCTGGCCAAACGGAATTTTCCGGGTCTTAACCTAAATAGGAACCAGTTTTTCCGGGAAGCATCTTTCTTGGCAGATCGCCCGTGTGTTGCATTGCCTCATCCCACCACTCCATTCCATGCTTCTGATGAATTTTCTATAATTTTAAAAATAAACGGAATACCTACCCTGTAAAATTTTAATTAATTTGTGTTTTCTCTTGCAGGTTTGGTTATTATTTCTTATTTCTTTAATTGCAACAATAATCGTTTCAAGCTTTATGGAGTTTCTATTAGAATGCGGAAGTAAAAGAATGATCACCTTAAAATCAAAACTGATAAGATACTTTTGGGCATATCTGGGTACTGCATTTTGTGAAAGTAAGATATATAACGAAGGTAAAATTACTTACCTTAAATAATTGATTTAATGAAAGTCTCTACACAGGTATGCCCACGGTTCCTACTTACATTTCGGTTCGCATAGTTTTAATAATATGGTGGATGGCTGTTATAGTATTAATGAATGGATTCAGTAGTAACATGAAAGCACAGATGTTGCTTCGTCCTGAATCTGAGAGGATCGATTCTGTTCAAGATCTTATCGACAGGCCTTACATACGTCCTATAATAATGAAAGGCACAGCTTATGAGACATATCTCAAGGTAATTTAGTTAATTACATGTAAATTAAATAATTTTAACTGAATAATTAACATGTTTATTTAGAGTTCTAGTAGCGAGACCATTCAGAAGCTGTGGGAAATTATAAAAAAGAAAAATGGTCTTATTTTCTCCTATGAAATGTATTCTAAGGCAGTATTGAAAGAAGTAGCATTGGGAAAATCTGTATATTTGGCTGATCCAGTTAGTTTAAAATATTTCATTGGAAAAAACTGTAAAGATATGGGTGGAGCAACCTTCTACTTTTCTAGAGAGACCTTCCATCCTCATACATTTACCATTGCTTACAGAAAAGATCTTACTCAAGATATAGTAAAGTATATTAATTTAGGGTAAGTTACAGTTAATTAAATCTGATGAAATCGTATAAACGACAATTCATTTAGCTTCAGAATTAATTTACATGGTTTAAGCACGCCTCAAACTACGAGTAAATTATAATCAAGATATTGAGAACAGCTTTCTATTTATTCTAGGAATTTTGTTTAAAAGTTCTAGAATTATTCGCGAATAATTAATTCCTATTCATTTTCATTTTGCGGTTTATAATTTCTGAATTAATTTCTACAGTTTTCTAAGAAATATACTTATGATTTAACACGAATGTAGTTTAATATTAAAGAAAAATGAATAATTTATAAGTTATTTACTTATATTTATTTCAAATTAATTATTTTATTTACAGAATAAGCAAGCTTTTCGAGGGTGGGGTATTTTACAAAATGGCCGATCGAATAAATCACGAATTTAATAAATGTACCGATGACGAAACTCAAAAAGGAGAAAAAAGTTTATATCTAGAAGATCTATTAGGAATTTTTCTACTATTTTTCATGTGTATCGGAGTTTCTATCATCGTTTTCTTATTAGAATATTTTATAAAAAGGAAAAGAAAAAAGAAAAATCGAATTAAAATTAAAAATAAGTATATATAATTACTTTAGAATAATTAAAAATTAAATATAATATATATATTAAATTTTAAAAATAGATTTATATTATATATAAAACAGCGTAGAAAAAATATATTTTTAGCGTAAGATATAAATCTAACTGTGACAGAAGTTGAATTATAAATATAAATTCCACCTTGTACAATTGAATGGAAGTGTGCCAAGAGAGGGGGAGGAAAGTTTAAAAAAGTTTGTTTTCCAATTTTGTTCCATTAAAATACTTCCTTCGAATAATATTGTTATTTTTAAGATCAGTTTGTTTTTCTTTATATTAACGGTTTGAAGTGCGTTATAATGGGAAAGTATTTTAAAATTCTTCAAAAAAAACAAAGGAAAAACGTTTATGAAACTCGCACTCTACTACAGATAATGGTTGAAAAAATAAACAGTAATTAACCTTACTAGTCGTTGTGCTCTGTACAAGGACAAGGAATACGTGTAGATCCTTGACTACGTCATTGACATTTGTCAGAAGTGTTTTTCTTCTTTGTAAATTATATTGATCAATTGACAAACTTTCGGATTATGAGGTTTCTCCACTTCTTAAATTACTCTTACATTCAAAATATTTCTCGGAAGTGTAATTTGATAAGCCACTCCTCCTTTTTTTATGGGGTCTAATTAAGAAGTGATCGTCTACAACAAATTGCTATCTACTCATCTTCATTTTGCTTTAAAATATGATGATTTAACTAGTAAAATATCGATTTTTTAAAAAAATTTAATTTAATACTTGCTAACGTGATTAATTTCATAATATTGTTTATGTTGTGTCTATCTCTGCGTAAATAATTGATGTAAAATAATATTAAACATTGAAATGATAGTAGATATTTTATTTTAAATGTGTTTAATCATCAAATATACAAAAAAACTATGGTTTTAAGTAACGTACAGTACATAATAATAAACGTTTATACATGATAAATAAATTATACACTATATACAGAAAAACATGCGCGGGTTGAAAAATAAATAAATATTTATCTTTTCTGTGAGGTCTTACTTTAATTTGGTCCCTGATTAATTTTGTAAATAGTTTCTTAGGGTTATTTCGAGGAGGTTTTTAAGTTAGTGCAGTGCATAGCCTGACTGCTAAATAGTACATATGGATGGCGTTACATCCCATAGAAATAATATTAGCTACTGCACATGTTCCGTGTAATTTTCTAAATGTGCTGTGAAGCTTCATGTATCTCGGGCATCTTCTTAGAGGGCCCGGATCGTGATATCCGACCTCCATCCCTACTCCAGCTTCCTTTTCCAGGGTGTTTCTCTTCTCCATTACTGATAACATGATTGGCACCACGTACAATCTCACTACAAGTTCCGATAAGAAACATATACCCAAGGCCCACATCTGAAACATAGAAATTTAATTGATATCATCGATAATGATTTATATTTTCGATGATTAGTTATTATAAATAGTAATCAAGGTCTAAGAGATTTATCTAGACTTTGAACCGCGATGCGTAAGAACGGAGATTTAAAATAACTTTAATGATGGAATTTTTGGCAGTTGTTATGATGGAACTTTACCAAAATTGTTTGTAAACTATTCTAGTTTCGGTTGTTTTTGTTGTTTTTTTATCAATTACTTGGAAATTTAAAGGAGGTTTTTGGTGAATATAATTACTCACCTGTACTTTGTGATCCGCTTGATTTCCTTTAAGAGGTCGATGGAAAACGTAGATTATGAATGTCACGAAACCCAAAATCGAATTTAAGAAGAAGTATTTTGGAAATAGCTGTTTTTGCACTTGGCCAAAAACAGTTCTTGGAAGATTAAAAAAGAGGACCAGACCTAGAAAAACGGTAATAAATACGACTTTAAAAATTTTTCTAAAATTATATTTTCGCAATTTTTAAGGAAGATCATGCTTACCAGATATAAATGTCATCCAAATTTGGGTGCCAAAATGCGTGGCGAACGTACTTATGTATATAAAACTACTCCAAGGGGATGGTTCCCACGAATCTCGTGGTTTATGTGGCAATAAGATAAACGCCAAGTATAGGACAATTAACAGAGTGAAGATGTGTGCGGGTTGAGAAAACTTAAATAAAATCCTGTAAAAAGAAATAATAATAATTTAAAAGCATTATTTAAGTTGGCAAATTTTAAATATTGTACTTTAAACATATTTAAAGCACTCATACTTACGAGAGATCGAGCTTTCTGGTTAATTTCATCATTTTCATCTGGTGATGGGCCGGCTTCTGCCACATCATCATGTTGAACGAATTACTACTTATTATCGCTTATGAGATAAGATGACTAACTGTTTCCATACGGTTTTAGCATTTCTTATATACCGCACCTCTGCTGACGTCACGCTATTCATATGTTACATCATCCGTGACGAAGAGGGGGCTGCGCGTTAGCGACGAAGCGATTGGTTGAACGTCGGGCTACCATCGAGAGGTCAAAGTAACATTACCCCGATTACGTGATTTTAGACTCGTTCTACTACAGTGTCATTGTGGGTCCTGGCAGCCATGCCTTTGTTCCCGCGACGTGTCAAAAGTCGAGGTGTGAGCCGTGCAAGGACGACTGCCAACGTTAGAAGTACCTAATAGAAATCCTTTGTTAGACATCAGAATTAAATTTTTAGAAACGTATCCCTCCGTGCCGTCCTGTACAGCGTAGGCCTAACACGTCTAAGTATCGTATTATAAATTGTACAATGTACAGGTTTCTATAGGGGGAGTTTTTACATTAAGCCAGCGAATTCTTAACATGGCGGATAAATTTTTTATAAGTGTTTTCAATGGAAATGTTTTTCTAAAATCGATAACAACACAATGATGTAACTAGATAATTGGATAATTGTTGAAACATACGATTTCTGGTCTTCAAAATTGGTTAGTAAGGTTAAACGTTGTGTTTTGATAGATTTGTGGAATATCTACACAATGAATAGCAAGATATATAGATTTTAAAACGATACACGCCTTAAAAACGTGTTTTTAAGTTATAAAAAAACGTTCTTTAAGTTGTTATAAGAAGTAAAATTGGGATTAGAAACTGTAATATTGCTCCTATAAGGCTATATAAAACGTTAAGGAAACGTTTTAAGGCCTAAAATGCGTTAAGGAAGCTCTTTTTAAGCTGTTATAAGAAGTAAAATTTGATATAGAAGCAATATTACAGTTTTTAAAGGCTATATGAAACGTTAAACAAGCATATTTATCCCTTTAAAAAACGTTATATAAAAGCTTTTTAAACTATAAAACAACGTTATAAGAAGTAAAAATTTTAATTAGAAACTATAATACTGCTCTTGTAAAGCGATATAAAATATTTTAAACCCTAAAAACGTTTTTGATTTATAAATAAAAACGTTGTAAAAAACAAGAACTGAACTAGAATACAATAATATTAAGACAATATGAAACCTTAAAAAACGTTTATAAAGCTCTGAAACGTTTAAAAAACTTACAAAACGAGATGAGAAAAATCTTACAATTTGCCATCTCAATTACAAGATCCCAGATAATTAAAGAAATGTCCATTTAATGAAACCATTAAAAATAATAATTATTTACTTAAAGGTAAACTTTTATTAAATTCACTGCAGCAGTTTAGGTTAATGTCCTTCCATAAAACATGAACGGTAATTTTAATTATAATGATGATTATCATCATTTTATCCAGTTCGAGATTTCGTCTACTGTGCATAAACCGACCGGATGCATAAAAATGATTGATGCTCTGCCAAAAACAACAAAAGTAAAGTTCAAAATTTTATTTTGGTAAATTCTTAAAGGTTAAATATTAATCCTGCAACTTTCATCTTACAAAATGGAGTAATATAGCCTATATTAATTAAAACGTGTATATGAGCGGTTATTTATGGGCGTATCCTCATAGTAGGCCACAAACACGCGCTAAAAAATCCTTGTTAATAAAAATATGCGCGTATTTTTTTTTATATGTAAATTTATACACGCATAAATAATCGTGTTTATAAGCACGTAAGCATCTTTATATTGATATTTTGTAGATATGAGACGTTGTTTCCATTTTACATTGTTTATTTTAAATAAAATTTCTAGGTGAGCACGTAGCCTATCGTTATAGAAGGATAATTCCAATTATTTAGACTTTATAAATTTATTATTATTAAAAAGAAGTACTCACAGTCCGCACCGTCTTTCTTCACAAGTTTCGAAACACGTGTTTAATGATAGTGACGTGTTTAATGATAGTGACGTCACTCATTCATTCGGCGATAGTAAAGCGCATTAATTTCGTATTTAAAAAAAATATTTTTAACTATTCTAGTTATTGTAATACATTTTTTTAATATTAAATCTCCCATTACATCATTAGTATATATATATTTTTTCAAATATTTTCTTAATGTCTGATTAAGTTCAAATAGTTTTTAAATGTAATGTTGCCTATGTAATTTTTATATTTAAAAAAATAAGTATGGTTAGTTTTGTAAATGACAAAAATTATATATTGAAGTTTTGTTTCCATGTGAGCACCCAATGATATTTGTCCTGAACTAAACTTTACCTCAGTGTCTGTAGAGGTGTTGATCTGATCACCCCGTGGACAGATCTACTCTACAAAAGTATTTGATAGATTGAAAAAATTAAGACTGCTAGAGATTAGAAGAAGGCTTTTTATCATTGACTTCTGATTTTGTAGTTTATAATGTTTTGGTTGTTAATACTTAAAATTCAATTCCAAATTTTAAATTTTTATAAATTATTTTCATACTTAATAGAAGACTTGCCTATCTGATATAAAATACCTTAACAAATATAGTATCATTATACAATTTTACAATTTTAATTTTTAACAGATTACAGGGTTAAACAGAAAGCTGGTTTTAGAGTATGGAAATACTCAACTATCTCTTCTCTATGGACTTTATGTGATACCTGGTCATAGGGGAAATATTCGGATTGGAGTTCTTGGAAATATTAAACAACCACTATATTGGATGTTACCTCAGGAATACCTAGGTGATAAAGTATGAAAATTTTTCTTGTCTTAATTATTTTTTCATTAATGCATCAAGTCTTAGTTAAGTTAGAAAAGTGAGTTAGTTGATCAGCTAATTCAATAAATTCTGTTTACACAACTTGAAAAGAATTTAGATCTGAAAAGATCAGATGTATAAGTTGCAATAAATTATTTATTGAATTAGTTTATTTGTGAGTTGTACAAATTTACTTGTATTGTTTTTAGGGAATAACACAACTTTATTAAAATTAAAATTTATATTTTTTACTGAAGGTAAGGTATTTATATAATCACTTCAATCAATTTTATTGAAAATGTAATTAAAATCAGTGATATTCTGGGTTAATAATATTAGGTGAGGCAGAACTGTTTGAAATTTCTGATAATTCTTATCTCCAAAATGGTTGTGGGTATGGCAGGAAACCACCAGCATCTTGAATGAAATTATGGAAAAGATTTGATTTATTCAAAACTTTTTGAAAATGAAGAGTTTTTTTATTGTCAAGGTATGAACAGCAAACATCAGCCTATTTTTCAGTAATTAAGGGATTAATGTCCAGTTTCATGAAAATCTGGTTAACTTCAGTTGGAAATTAACAAGAAATGTGCACTTAATTATTTTGCACAAAAAACAATAATAAAACCTACCAATAACAAAACTTTGAAATGTTAATGTTTTCAAAGTTTCTTGTCCTATTCAATTGTTGTACTTCTTAATACTCACAACTTGACAAACTGTATGATAAGTCCTACATTTGTCAAGTTGTAAAATTTAAGAAGTACAGATATGGAAATTTTAATTAATGAAATTTGAAATATAAGTTACAAAGGTACAAAATATGATTCATGAATATTAATTAATTAAGGCTATTACATTTAAAGGAATACTTTTATATTCATCATGNTTTTTCCTCTGTAATAGTTAAACTTTTAAAACAAAATTTAAATTTTTTTTAAAACATAAAATATTTGTAAAATTATTAAATATTACTAATATAAATCGATTAGTAGGAAAATAATTCTGTAATATGAAATCGGTTATGATCACGTGACTTAATTCGACTTATTGCATTTAATACAAATCACGTGACATATTTCACTGTTACTATAATATATTTTATTAAACTAATTTATATAAACGTTTTATAGTATGATTTTTTTCAATTATTAAAGTCATTATAAATATTATATTTGCATTTATAAGCAACAAATCATTTTTTGTATAAAATATTAATTATTTACCTATTCGAAACTAGATGGCAGTACAAAATTAAAAAATTGTACAAAAATCAAATTTTTTAAAAAGAATTTAATTAATTTCTCTTAAGTGTTAATTAAAAATAGAATATTTTAAAAATAAACATAATAAATATAAAATGTAATTAATATATAAATTTAATTATAAGTTACTGGCGTATTTAAATGTCAGTCTAATTAAACGAAAATTGATTTTGTTTTGTATTTAGAATTATTTAATTTAAATGAAAAAGATTTTTGTTTAATTTATAATTATAATCATAAAAGTTTTGGAGTGTTTTAATATTAAAAAAAAATTGGTAAATTTACGTTTTTTCTTAAGTAGAATAAGAGGGCGCTGCTGTTAGAATCGCCACGAAAGAATTGCGTCAGCTCCCCCGTTGATAAATCAAGAAAGTAATTTAATCGATCATTTGTAGCATTAAAAATTTAACGATTTAAGACCTATTTAATCGATTTAAATGATATATATTGCAGGGGAAAGATTTTAAAAAGTATACACCATAAAAACGACGTATTAATAAATAAAAATTGCTTACATATTTGAATTATAGCGAAAATGTGATGGTGATATTTATAAAATTAACATTTAGATATCTAAATATTATCTTACTTGAAATGAGAGCATCTGCCATCTAAATCAGCGATTCTCAGCTTTTTTTTTCCAGTCGATACAAAGAATAATTTACAAACAGGAATTAATAATGTTTTACATTAAATATAAAATACAAGATGGTATTTTACTTTATACACTATTGATCCCTCAAACGATTCCTTAGTAATTTATCGATTCCCAGATAAATCAATCGATCCCCCTCGAAGGACGATACTGACCAGGTTAGAAACATCTAAATTATTAACTGAAATAATTGAAAAAATAAAACATAAATAAAAGCAGTAAAAGTAATTATTGCACCTTTCCCCCTCTTATTTTTGGTTTTTTACACGCTGTGGATTTTAAGAAGGCCTTTTTTCATACTCGTCGTTAGTTCGATTAGGCTCACATGCAGGCAACCGAGTCTGAGAAACGAAGCCAAACATGAAAACTTCCCGGAAAATTGCTTGCCCAGATTCGATCCCGGATTCTCCAGAGCAATAGACTAATGCCTGAATCTCCTCGGCCGTCCGGCCTCCTTGTATAGGGTCATTCACTCGGGATCGAACACTTATTATGTGGAATTTCTTCATATAAAATGTAAAAATGATTATGAAACACGAACAAAACATAATGTAAAACATAAAATGTCATAAAATAATCTATTATTTAATGTGGTTGCGCAATCATGAGGTATTGAGCAAAGTAAAGTGTTCAGTCCCAAAATGAATCATTCTGCACTTGATAGCTACTTACCGTATTTTATTTACGGTATTTAAACAGCAAAATATTAATGTGTTTCAGGAATCACGCCAACATTATACAATTTAATAATGCCTCTAATGAGGTATATTTAATTTACATTAATATACCTCATTATATTAATGTAATGAGGTATATTACATTAATGTATTACATTAAGTACATTAAGTACTGTATTATGAAATTCTTAATTTCACTGGTAGTTGGTCGCGGATGCGCGCCTGATAAATGGGCTGGCCACGTGGAGTTTTCTGCATTTTCATCACGTTTCTGACGCCAAAGTAGAAATCAGTAAGTATCCCATAAAAAAGGCCTCCCTTAACAGATCGCCCTTGAGTTGCCTTATTCTATCAATACTACATTTAAAATCCGAGTATGAATTTCTTAATATTTTGAGTGAAGCGCAGTTGATTTTCTCCATTTTAATTAAGAGATAAATAATTTCCTTGCAATCTTTCATGTATTATAAACATATTTAATATTAAAAAGAAGGGAAAATATAAATACAGGTGTAATGACTTGTAATGCAGATTTCAAAATACTGTTAATACATATATATATATATATCAGAGTTTTGAAACTTGTTTCGAAGCTTTGCTCTAACTGGCTTATTTTGGCACACGTGATACACCTGATAACCAATAATTTAAAGTTTCAATAAATAAATTAGGTTTCTGAGAATCTTGTGACACTCTAAAAGCTTTGTTGCGACACTCTGGAGCGTCGTGAAGGCCAGGTTGACGACCACTAATACGGATTATCTTATATTTTAACATAATGACTCAGAAAGTTTAACAATCTCTAAGGATACAAGGAAAATTTTCAATGATGAAGCTTCCAATGATACTTTTAGAATTATTATTTTAACATTTACTCAAAGTTTAATAAAAAGTTTGCCAGTGAGCGTGAATAAGTCGAATTTTATAATAATAAGGTGAAACCTCTAACAACGGCCACCTCTAAACGGAGGTCATTTTTTCAGGAACTTGTTTATAAAATGCGTACAAAATAACCTCCAAAGAATAGCCATTTTTTATGTTTCCGTTAGTGGCCGTTATTAAGAGGTTTATTGATTTGGTTTGATGGGATACGGTAATGCAACACGTGTGAAATTTGACGACGGGCGTTACTTCCCGGGAGTGTTTTCTATGAGAAATTAACCCGTATTTAGGTGTTAGACACGTAAAGAAACCCGGAAAACTCCACGTGGCCAGCTCGTTGGCGAGGAGCGAACCCGTGTTCAGTAGTTTTATCCATTTCGCCGAGCAATTGTATTAGCTTTATTGATCTTTCAGTACACTTGTGTGACTGTTTTGTCTATGGAAAGAATCAACTTGGATGTTAACCAATGAGCATCAGCCATTGATCGCTTAGTTGTGGCAAGTTACTTCCTGTTTCTTCCTCATTTATTAAATATGTCACCGCCATTATAAACAGTGTTATGGATGCTTCACGTTCTTGTATTGGAGTACCATACCACTATAGTAATTGCTAAATGCATACTATAAAAAATTAACACAATTAACGGAAAAGTTCTGCCGTCTAGTAAGAGAAAATAAAATAAAATTTATATTTAAGGAATGTGTTGATTGGTGTAAATGAAGCGACATCACGCGTGACATTGCTTTCAAGTCGATTCTTTTCGTAGACAGATTATAGAATTATACAAGCTTCAGATGTATCTTAAACACAACGGTGTCCCGTAAACATTTTAAAAATACATTTACATTTATACAAGTAAATACAGTTACGAAATATATAAATTTTAATCAAATTAATACGGAAAATTTTCAAAAATTTACAAGAGATAATGATTTTTTAGGCCAATTAATAGCTGAATTATAGTAATTTCTGTGTACAAGTCATAATTAAAAAAAATTATGTACCTCGAACATTGTTAAATCTGCACAAATAAGAATAATAAGTTGTTAGCATATAAGGAAATAAGAATAAGGAAATTATTAGAGAGAATTAAAGTAGAAAATGGAATTCGAAAGAAAAACAGATAAAATAAGATTGAGACTGTCTTGTTTTTCAGATTCGATCGTCATCGCTGCATTAATTGTATGTAACCAACCGTAGGACTATTAAAGTCCTATCAAGTTATTTTTAACATGAAACTATCTCTGAATAGTTTAATAAAAAAGAAATGAGTCTACAGTTTTTATTTTGGAAGTAATAAAACAATTTAATTAACAAAAGATACTATCCTAAATTACGAGAAAATTCAATTAACATCGCCGAATTATGGGGTGGCCCAAAACTCGGTTAACTGAATTTATTTGAAGCAATTCAGCATTTCCTGAGTATGTTACGAAACGAGATCCTTCTTGTTTAAGTAATTATTTGAATTTATCGTTTACAACGGTTAACAGACTTTTGAGCCATCCTGTATTCTATTATTTTTAATCGCCTATATATATATATATATATAACGCGCTTTTCTATGATTATTCTTATTTTGGAAGTAATAAAAAATATTATTTTTATGTTATGAGGAAAACACAATTTTTTATGGTATGGGATGGTCAAAAACTCAACCGTATTTTTTCTTCGGACAATTCAGCAATTTGTGAGCATGTTGAGCAAAAAATACATTTTGTAAGTAAATTAAGCGTTTGAATCTAGAGTTTTTACAGCGGCTAACTGACTTTTAGACCACCCTATGTAATGTTAAATTTACTATATTTAATATCATAATGTAGTTAAAATAATCAAAAAGCAAATAACGAGTTTAAAAGAAAACATTTATTAAAATACAAAAATAACTTGTTTTTTTAGCAAGATTAAAACAAAACTTTTACAGAATTGAGGAAATGTGCCAAAAAAAAATATTTTAAAAAAATGCTAGCGATTTCGAACTCCAACATTAACGAATCGTTTCAATACGTCGACATTTAATCTAAAATAATTTAAAAATTTGTTAATTATAATTAAATGGGTGTAGGATATTTTCGAAATGATTAACTTACTTGTTACTCTTTCCGGTTTTGCTATGAGTATACGAAAAAATTTCCCTATAAAATTTAAAGAAATTATTACTAAAAATTAATAATAATTTAATAAAAAAATTTTTTAATTACAAATTAACTTACGGTATGTCGATTTTTAAATTGAAAGGATCTTGAGAAGATGCAAATTGGAGCAAGAAACAGATAAGAATTAAAGCTGTCCACTTCATTTTCGTATAAAATTCTTATATTCTACAAGAGGAAAATGGCTATTAATTTCTCTTCTTTTAGCGAAAAATAATGCTTAATATCGCAATTTATTAGCCATAAATCTTACCTTATATTAAGTGCAGCTTTGTTAATAAAGGAGGAAAGATTAAGGAGAGAGAGCTTAAATAGAAGACGTGACGTCAAGAAAATCGAAAGATTTATGCAAAAGATAATGAATTAGAAGGCTGACAGCAACGTAATTAATTGGAGATTGAAATCTAAATTTAAAAAAAAAGAAAATATTTATTGTTTGTCTTCATTTTTAAGTCTACTTTCCTCAAGTTTTAGCAGTTTAACTTGTTTTAACGGCTCTCAAATTGAATGAATCATCAAATAATTTGTGAAGGTCAAAGTCGTAACAATAATTTAAGGAAAACTAAGATATTTAAAAAAATTTTTAAATAGTAAAAATTCTTTTTATTGGTCTGTTAACGAGCGCCATTTTGTAATAAGCCTATGACGTGATCAAAAGTTCTATGCGTTGTATCAAAATAAATAGAATATTTAATGTTTATTTATTTTTGCGTTTGTTTGTTTGAATCATAAAGAAATTTATGAATTTTTCATAGAACAATCACGTGATGTCCTATTTCGTAGGAAGTAATCTATCACGCGCCAGCAACTTATATTCATCACTATTCACTAGACTAAAATAAAAATGGCGTCATAGATGTGAAGTTAGGCAATTTAGTAGCCGTTAATTCAATTTTTGCTAATAAAAAGTTCTATTAATTCACTACTAAGAAGAGCACACCAGTGGCTGAATGGATAAAACCACTGAACACTGACTGGTAGTTGGTGGCGAGTGGCGCCTGACCACGTGGAGTTTTCCGGATTTTTTTACGTGTCTAACATCTAAATAGAACCACTTTCATATATAAAGTTTTCCCCTTCTTGGCAGATTGCCCGTGTGTTGCGTGGCATATCCTATCAAGCCGCCACTAAGATTTTGATGATAAATATGTATTATTCAAATAAATTTCGCAATTTCTAGAGATTTTTTTTTGTTAAATTATTTACGAAATGATTTATTTTAAGAAATTTATTAAATTTTTCTATTTTAATGGAGAAGGTAATATTTATTTGGCTACACCTTGTACACGGTTTGAATTGGCGCTCAGATGACGGGTGCGTATGCTGGCACGCAGCTAAGCAAGCCAATTACAGAGTCCGTTTCATACGAAACGAACGATGTCATTGGCTGGATTACTTGGCAGCTTGCCACCTAGATACATCCATTATCCATGCGTATAAATATGTTTCTGTATACTTATACAATCAGTTTAATTTTCCATAATTAAAATTAACGATTACCATAATGATCCAATGCCGAAAAACGAAATTATGGATCATATGCATATTGTAGAATTTATGGCGAATATTCTCTTCACATTGAATTATTACTAAGTATCAATAGAATATATTTTTTTCTTTAATCTGGAACTAAGGAAAAAAATTGAATACTTGTAATGTTTTGGGTGAAAACGAAAATCTTAATATTTATTTCGCCTACGCCATTGAATAAATTTCAATTTTTTAAACATAATACTGTACTAGAATTTTCCTATAGATTGTAGTTGTAGAATGATCATAATAGTTTAATATAACTATTGCGATCGTTCTACAGCTGCAATTCTATAGGAAGATTCAGATATTCTATACCATAAAATTTAATGATTCTATAGAATAAAATATTTTACAGGATTTAAGGATTCTATAGAACGGTTTAAAGATTCTATAGGAAGATTCAATTTAAAAAATTTTAAAAGTAGATTTAGCTATAAATGCTTTTACTTATAGAAGCATTTATAGCTAAATCTACTTTTATGAGTTCAACAAATACATCTGGTTTTATTACAATAAAACTTTATTAAAAACTAATATAATTTTAATACATAAAAACAAGCAAGAGATCCATATTTTATTTTGGTTTAATTTATAATTAATTCTTTTCTTTCTCTTTAATGATTGTTACGGGTTTAAAACCTGGAAAAACGCCAATTCCGAGACTGGAAAGTTGACAAAATTTTTATTAAATATTCATTAAAACTTAATTATTTAACTAAATATAATGTGTCCTTACCTATGTCCGTCTCTCCCTGTTAACAATTTGAGATCAAAAAATGGTCTAGAAGAAAATTAAACAGTGTTTTTAAAATGCTGTCAACCATTTTATAAAGAAGAAAATATCTCAATTGACTCACGGTATGTCAATGTGAAGATCGAAAGGTCTTTGGTTTACAACAACACGTTTCTCTACAACAGTGTGGTCTGGTATATCATCTTTATCGAAAGCATCATCATCATCTTCAACTGCATCAACTTTTTGATCATTTGTTTTCTTCGACTCGATCTCCGTCGCTTCTTCTTCAACAGGTTTGCAGAAAGAAGGAAGAGCAATTGCCAAAAACATTAACAGGAGCAACAACTTCATTTTTTTCTATATTAAAAAAATAAAATAAAATACAAAACTTAAAAAATTTTTATAAAGTTTTTACATTTAAAACTGCCAACATTTTTATCTAGGAAAGACTTTTTTATATGTAAACGTGTGTAAAATTTAAGTGTGGATGAACGAGCGAGCATTTTACTGATAGACAACAATAAAATCTTTGTATTTCTCGTAAGTTTTCCTATTGTATAAAGTTGTAAAGCAAATATTCTATATAAAATACAGGAAACTTACCAGAATACGTATTGTAGAAAGTACGACGTAATACTATAAAGCTTCAGGCAAGTGTGTTTGACTGTCTTCAATACTCCAAGGACGTTTGTCGATTGTTATACTTTACGTCAAGAAAGAAAACTGCACCCCAATGCGACAAGTAAAACACTTTTATTTGTTTGTAACCCCCCTTGGAAGAGGAAATTATACCTGAAGGACATGTTCAACGTTACTAAGAAGCATCATGTGATTGATAAAAATCATAATTGCAACACGATTTTTCTATAGAATTTGTGAGACACCGTGTTCTTAGGAATTTTTTAAGCGGTTAATTCATATTATATCTACAATATTTTTTTATTCTAATAATTAATTGAGGCCTGCAGCTAAAATATTGTAATTATTATATCTTAAAATACATCAATAAATACATATATAAAAAACGTTTTTTTTTGTATAGAAAATAGCCTCGCGCTGTTTATGACGTCGATATTGTGTCGAACTGGGTTGAAGTTTAATTAAATTAGTTTATTTTACGTCTTCATTTACGTCGAAACAATTTTAAACTGTATTTATTATGATCCAATTGAAGCGTAAAATCGACTTTTGTGAGCTTAAATTTTATATAAATTCTCTAAGGTTAATTAAACTTAAGTTTGCTCGACCATTAAGCGATTCCTTTAAGCCTTGAAGGAGGTGTAAGTTAATTTTATGATTTCTTTTATTGTTAATTTAATGGTAAAATTTATTAAAAAATCATTTAAGTATATATTAACCTATGTGAGCAGGATCGGATTTAGGCTAAACTGTAGTATATAAGACCCTTCCTCATCCACCCTAAATAAAAGCGAGGCCATAAACTGCAGCTCCTTTAACTTATGAGTAAATTAGGCCCTATATATGACACTACAGACTACCATAAAATTTTAAAATATTAATTTATATGATANATGAAAGAGTCGCGTGAGAATGTTTTTGGATACATTCTCACCTTCGATTGGAAAGTAAAATCAATATTTTTTGATTTTTTAAAATATAAATTTAATTATAAGTTACTGGCGTATTTAAATGTCAGTCTAATTAAACGAAAATTGATTTTGTTTTGTATTTAGAATTATTTAATTTAAATGAAAAAGATTTTTGTTTAATTTATAATTATAATCATAAAAGTTTTGGAGTGTTTTAATATTAAAAAAAAATTGGTAAATTTACGTTTTTTCTTAAGTAGAATAAGAGGGCGCTGCTGTTAGAATCGCCACGAAAGAATTGCGTCAGCTCCCCCGTTGATAAATCAAGAAAGTAATTTAATCGATCATTTGTAGCATTAAAAATTTAACGATTTAAGACCTATTTAATCGATTTAAATGATATATATTGCAGGGGAAAGATTTTAAAAAGTATACACCATAAAAACGACGTATTAATAAATAAAAATTGCTTACATATTTGAATTATAGCGAAAATGTGATGGTGATATTTATAAAATTAACATTTAGATATCTAAATATTATCTTACTTGAAATGAGAGCATCTGCCATCTAAATCAGCGATTCTCAGCTTTTTTTTTCCAGTCGATACAAAGAATAATTTACAAACAGGAATTAATAATGTTTTACATTAAATATAAAATACAAGATGGTATTTTACTTTATACACTATTGATCCCTCAAACGATTCCTTAGTAATTTATCGATTCCCAGATAAATCAATCGATCCCCCTCGAAGGACGATACTGACCAGGTTAGAAACATCTAAATTATTAACTGAAATAATTGAAAAAATAAAACATAAATAAAAGCAGTAAAAGTAATTATTGCACCTTTCCCCCTCTTATTTTTGGTTTTTTACACGCTGTGGATTTTAAGAAGGCCTTTTTTCATACTCGTCGTTAGTTCGATTAGGCTCACATGCAGGCAACCGAGTCTGAGAAACGAAGCCAAACATGAAAACTTCCCGGAAAATTGCTTGCCCAGATTCGATCCCGGATTCTCCAGAGCAATAGACTAATGCCTGAATCTCCTCGGCCGTCCGGCCTCCTTGTATAGGGTCATTCACTCGGGATCGAACACTTATTATGTGGAATTTCTTCATATAAAATGTAAAAATGATTATGAAACACGAACAAAACATAATGTAAAACATAAAATGTCATAAAATAATCTATTATTTAATGTGGTTGCGCAATCATGAGGTATTGAGCAAAGTAAAGTGTTCAGTCCCAAAATGAATCATTCTGCACTTGATAGCTACTTACCGTATTTTATTTACGGTATTTAAACAGCAAAACATTAATGTGTTTCAGGAATCACGCCAACATTATACAATTTAATAATGCCTCTAATGAGGTATATTTAATTTACATTAATATACCTCATTATATTAATGTAATGAGGTATATTACATTAATGTATTACATTAAGTACATTAAGTACTGTATTATGAAATTCTTAATTTCACTGGTAGTTGGTCGCGGATGCGCGCCTGATAAATGGGCTGGCCACGTGGAGTTTTCTGCATTTTCATCACGTTTCTGACGCCAAAGTAGAAATCAGTAAGTATCCCATAAAAAAGGCCTCCCTTAACAGATCGCCCTTGAGTTGCCTTATTCTATCAATACTACATTTAAAATCCGAGTATGAATTTCTTAATATTTTGAGTGAAGCGCAGTTGATTTTCTCCATTTTAATTAAGAGATAAATAATTTCCTTGCAATCTTTCATGTATTATAAACATATTTAATATTAAAAAGAAGGGAAAATATAAATACAGGTGTAATGACTTGTAATGCAGATTTCAAAATACTGTTAATACATATATATATATATATCAGAGTTTTGAAACTTGTTTCGAAGCTTTGCTCTAACTGGCTTATTTTGGCACACGTGATACACCTGATAACCAATAATTTAAAGTTTCAATAAATAAATTAGGTTTCTGAGAATCTTGTGACACTCTAAAAGCTTTGTTGCGACACTCTGGAGCGTCGTGAAGGCCAGGTTGACGACCACTAATACGGATTATCTTATATTTTAACATAATGACTCAGAAAGTTTAACAATCTCTAAGGATACAAGGAAAATTTTCAATGATGAAGCTTCCAATGATACTTTTAGAATTATTATTTTAACATTTACTCAAAGTTTAATAAAAAGTTTGCCAGTGAGCGTGAATAAGTCGAATTTTATAATAATAAGGTGAAACCTCTAACAACGGCCACCTCTAAACGGAGGTCATTTTTTCAGGAACTTGTTTATAAAATGCGTACAAAATAACCTCCAAAGAATAGCCATTTTTTATGTTTCCGTTAGTGGCCGTTATTAAGAGGTTTATTGATTTGGTTTGATGGGATACGGTAATGCAACACGTGTGAAATTTGACGACGGGCGTTACTTCCCGGGAGTGTTTTCTATGAGAAATTAACCCCTATTTAGGTGTTAGACACGTAAAGAAACCCGGAAAACTCCACGTGGCCAGCTCGTTGGCGAGGAGCGAACCCGTGTTCAGTAGTTTTATCCATTTCGCCGAGCAATTGTATTAGCTTTATTGATCTTTCAGTACACTTGTGTGACTGTTTTGTCTATGGAAAGAATCAACTTGGATGTTAACCAATGAGCATCAGCCATTGATCGCTTAGTTGTGGCAAGTTACTTCCTGTTTCTTCCTCATTTATTAAATATGTCACCGCCATTATAAACAGTGTTATGGATGCTTCACGTTCTTGTATTGGAGTACCATACCACTATAGTAATTGCTAAATGCATACTATAAAAAATTAACACAATTAACGGAAAAGTTCTGCCGTCTAGTAAGAGAAAATAAAATAAAATTTATATATTGCCCGTCGTCATTAAGGAATGTGTTGATTGGTGTAAATGAAGCGACATCACGCGTGACATTGCTTTCAAGTCGATTCTTTTCGTAGACAGATTATAGAATTATACAAGCTTCAGATGTATCTTAAACACAACGGTGTCCCGTAAACATTTTAAAAATACATTTACATTTATACAAGTAAATACAGTTACGAAATATATAAATTTTAATCAAATTAATACGGAAAATTTTCAAAAATTTACAAGAGATAATGATTTTTTAGGCCAATTAATAGCTGAATTATAGTAATTTCTGTGTACAAGTCATAATTAAAAAAAATTATGTACCTCGAACATTGTTAAATCTGCACAAATAAGAATAATAAGTTGTTAGCATATAAGGAAATAAGAATAAGGAAATTATTAGAGAGAATTAAAGTAGAAAATGGAATTCGAAAGAAAAACAGATAAAATAAGATTGAGACTGTCTTGTTTTTCAGATTCGATCGTCATCGCTGCATTAATTGTATGTAACCAACCGTAGGACTATTAAAGTCCTATCAAGTTATTTTTAACATGAAACTATCTCTGAATAGTTTAATAAAAAAGAAATGAGTCTACAGTTTTTATTTTGGAAGTAATAAAACAATTTAATTAACAAAAGATACTATCCTAAATTACGAGAAAATTCAATTAACATCGCCGAATTATGGGGTGGCCCAAAACTCGGTTAACTGAATTTATTTGAAGCAATTCAGCATTTCCTGAGTATGTTACGAAACGAGATCCTTCTTGTTTAAGTAATTATTTGAATTTATCGTTTACAACGGTTAACAGACTTTTGAGCCATCCTGTATTCTATTATTTTTAATCGCCTATATATATATATATATATAACGCGCTTTTCTATGATTATTCTTATTTTGGAAGTAATAAAAAATATTATTTTTATGTTATGAGGAAAACACAATTTTTTATGGTATGGGATGGTCAAAAACTCAACCGTATTTTTTCTTCGGACAATTCAGCAATTTGTGAGCATGTTGAGCAAAAAATACATTTTGTAAGTAAATTAAGCGTTTGAATCTAGAGTTTTTACAGCGGCTAACTGACTTTTAGACCACCCTATGTAATGTTAAATTTACTATATTTAATATCATAATGTAGTTAAAATAATCAAAAAGCAAATAACGAGTTTAAAAGAAAACATTTATTAAAATACAAAAATAACTTGTTTTTTTAGCAAGATTAAAACAAAACTTTTACAGAATTGAGGAAATGTGCCAAAAAAAAATATTTTAAAAAAATGCTAGCGATTTCGAACTCCAACATTAACGAATCGTTTCAATACGTCGACATTTAATCTAAAATAATTTAAAAATTTGTTAATTATAATTAAATGGGTGTAGGATATTTTCGAAATGATTAACTTACTTGTTACTCTTTCCGGTTTTGCTATGAGTATACGAAAAAATTTCCCTATAAAATTTAAAGAAATTATTACTAAAAATTAATAATAATTTAATAAAAAAATTTTTTAATTACAAATTAACTTACGGTATGTCGATTTTTAAATTGAAAGGATCTTGAGAAGATGCAAATTGGAGCAAGAAACAGATAAGAATTAAAGCTGTCCACTTCATTTTCGTATAAAATTCTTATATTCTACAAGAGGAAAATGGCTATTAATTTCTCTTCTTTTAGCGAAAAATAATGCTTAATATCGCAATTTATTAGCCATAAATCTTACCTTATATTAAGTGCAGCTTTGTTAATAAAGGAGGAAAGATTAAGGAGAGAGAGCTTAAATAGAAGACGTGACGTCAAGAAAATCGAAAGATTTATGCAAAAGATAATGAATTAGAAGGCTGACAGCAACGTAATTAATTGGAGATTGAAATCTAAATTTAAAAAAAAAGAAAATATTTATTGTTTGTCTTCATTTTTAAGTCTACTTTCCTCAAGTTTTAGCAGTTTAACTTGTTTTAACGGCTCTCAAATTGAATGAATCATCAAATAATTTGTGAAGGTCAAAGTCGTAACAATAATTTAAGGAAAACTAAGATATTTAAAAAAATTTTTAAATAGTAAAAATTCTTTTTATTGGTCTGTTAACGAGCGCCATTTTGTAATAAGCCTATGACGTGATCAAAAGTTCTATGCGTTGTATCAAAATAAATAGAATATTTAATGTTTATTTATTTTTGCGTTTGTTTGTTTGAATCATAAAGAAATTTATGAATTTTTCATAGAACAATCACGTGATGTCCTATTTCGTAGGAAGTAATCTATCACGCGCCAGCAACTTATATTCATCACTATTCACTAGACTAAAATAAAAATGGCGTCATAGATGTGAAGTTAGGCAATTTAGTAGCCGTTAATTCAATTTTTGCTAATAAAAAGTTCTATTAATTCACTACTAAGAAGAGTACACCAGTGGCTGAGTGGATAAAACCACTGAACACTGACTGGTAGTTGGTGGCGGGTGGCGCCTGACCACGTGGAGTTTTCCGGATTTTTTCACGTGTCTAACTCTAAATAGAACCACTTTCATATATAAAGTTTTCCCCTTCTTGGCAGATTGCCCGTGTGTTGCGTGGCATATCCTATCAAGCCGCCACTAAGATTTTTATGATAAATATGTATTATTCAAATAAATTTCGCAATTTCTAGAGATTTTTTTTGTTTTAAATTATTTACGAAATGATTTATTTTAAGAAATTTATTAAATTTCTCTATTTTAATGGAGAAGGTAATATTTGTAAGACTACACCTTGTACACGGTTTGAATTGGCGCTCAGATGACGGGTGCGTATGCTGGCACGCAGTTAAGCAAGCCAATTACAGAGTCCGTTTCATACGAAACGAACGATGTCATTGGCTGGATTACTTGGCAGCTTGCCACCTAGATACATCCATTATCCATGCGTATAAATATGTTTCTGTATACTTATACAATCAGTTTAATTTTCCATAATTAAAATTAGCGATTTTCATAATGATCCAATGCCGAAAAACGAAATTATGGATTATTTGCATATTGTAGAATTTATGGCGAATATTCTCTTCACATTGAATTATTACTAAGTATCAATAGAATATATTTTTTTCTTTAATCTGGAACTAAGGAAAAAAATTGAATACTTGTAATGTTTTGGGTGAAAACGAAAATCTTAATATTTATTTCGCCTACGCCATTGAATAAATTTCAATTTTTTAAACATAATACTGTACTAGAATTTTCCTATAGATTGTAGTTGTAGAATGATCATAATAGTTTAATATAACTATTGCGATCGTTCTACAGCTGCAATTCTATAGGAAGATTCAGATATTCTATACCATAAAATTTAATGATTCTATAGAATAAAATATTTTACAGGATTTAAGGATTCTATAGAACGGTTTAAAGATTCTATAGGAAGATTCAATTTAAAAAATTTTAAAAGTAGATTTAGCTATAAATGCTTTTACTTATAGAAGCATTTATAGCTAAATCTACTTTTATGAGTTCAACAAATACATCTGGTTTTATTACAATAAAACTTTATTAAAAACTAATATAATTTTAATACATAAAAACAAGCAAGAGATCCATATTTTATTTTGGTTTAATTTATAATTAATTCTTTTCTTTCTCTTTAATGATTGTTACGGGTTTAAAACCTGGAAAAACGCCAATTCCGAGACTGGAAAGTTGACAAAATTTTTATTAAATATTCATTAAAACTTAATTATTTAACTAAATATAATGTGTCCTTACCTATGTCCGTCTCTCCCTGTTAACAATTTGAGATCAAAAAATGGTCTAGAAGAAAATTAAACAGTGTTTTTAAAATGCTGTCAACCATTTTATAAAGAAGAAAATATCTCAATTGACTCACGGTATGTCAATGTGAAGATCGAAAGGTCTTTGGTTTACAACAACACGTTTCTCTACAACAGTGTGGTCTGGTATATCATCTTTATCGAAAGCATCATCATCATCTTCAACTGCATCAACTTTTTGATCATTTGTTTTCTTCGACTCGATCTCCGTCGCTTCTTCTTCAACAGGTTTGCAGAAAGAAGGAAGAGCAATTGCCAAAAACATTAACAGGAGCAACAACTTCATTTTTTTCTATATTAAAAAAATAAAATAAAATACAAAACTTAAAAAATTTTTATAAAGTTTTTACATTTAAAACTGCCAACATTTTTATCTAGGAAAGGCTTTTTTATGTGTAAACGTGTGTAAAATTTAAGTGTGGATGAACGAGCGAGCATTTTACTGATAGACAACAATAAAATCTTTGTATTTCTCGTAAGTTTTCCTATTGTATAAAGTTGTAAAGCAAATATTCTATATAAAATACAGGAAACTTACCAGAATACGTATTGTAGAAAGTACGACGTAATACTATAAAGCTTCAGGCAAGTGTGTTTGACTGTCTTCAATACTCCAAGGACGTTTGTCGATTGTTATACTTTACGTCAAGAAAGAAAACTGCACCCCAATGCGACAAGTAAAACACTTTTATTTGTTTGTAACCCCCCTTGGAAGAGGAAATTATACCTGAAGGACATGTTCAACGTTACTAAGAAGCATCATGTGATTGATAAAAATCATAATTGCAACACGATTTTTCTATAGAATATTTGAGACACCGTGTTCTTAGGAATTTTTTAAGCGGTTAATTCATATTATATCTACAATATTTTTTTATTCTAATAATTAATTGAGGCCTGCAGCTAAAATATTGTAATTATTATATCTTAAAATACATCAATAAATACATATATAAAAAACGTTTTTTTTTTTGTATAGAAAATAGCCTCGCGCTGTTTATGACGTCGATATTGTGTCGAACTGGGTTGAAGTTTAATTAAATTAGTTTATTTTACGTCTTCATTTACGTCGAAACAATTTTAAACTGTATTTATTATGATCCAATTGAAGCGTAAAATCGACTTTTGTGAGCTTAAATTTTATATAAATTCTCTAAGGTTAATTAAACTTAAGTTTGCTCGACCATTAAGCGATTCCTTTAAGCCTTGAAGGAGGTGTAAGTTAATTTTATGATTTCTTTTATTGTTAATTTAATGGTAAAATTTATTAAAAAAATCATTTAAGTATATATTAACCTATGTGAGCAGGATCGGATTTAGGCTAAACTGTAGTATATAAGACCCTTCCTCATCCACCCTAAATAAAAGCGAGGCCATAAACTGCAGCTCCTTTAACTTATGAGTAAATTAGGCCCTATATATGACACTACAGACTACCATAAAATTTTAAAATATTAATTTATATGATAAAATGACTTGGATGTTTTAAATGATTAAAGTTTATAAAATTTATTTACATAAATTAAGCTATTTAAAGAACTGATTTTATATATTTTCAAAATTTAGCAGTAATTTAAAAAATTCATTATAATAATTCGTAAATATTCTCTAAGCAAGGATTTCTAAACCATAATCCCATCCAGCACACAGACTTGGTTCTTTACGAAGGCCTTCTCTGTCTGTTGTACAGTACCTTGACCAAATTCTGAATTTAGATAATAAAAGTACGCAGAAATATATGTTTTTTTACTTATTTTAAGTTGATACATATTTAAATTATATCCTTGAAAATTAAAATTTATATTATAGTTTCCAAGGTTTCATTCGGTAGTCAACACTTAGTTGCTGACTAGTTCTTACTATGGCAATTATGTTTACACGAAAAAATAGTTAAAATTTCACGAAATTTATGCTTCTTTAATATACTAAACACACTTATATTTAGAAAAGATATGTATAAATGTCACAATTAATATAAAAAATTGAATAATAATTTAAATTACTTAAGCAAGAAAAGAGGAAGACAGCCAAGTGGATAAAACACTAGTCATGGGTTCGCACCTGACCAACTGTCTGACCACGTGCAATTTTTTGGGTTTTTTTTATGTTTTTAACACTTAATTAGAGTCAATTTCTCACAGGAAGTCCTCTCTCCTTGACAGATCTCTCACGTGCTACAGCACGTGAGAGATCTGTTAGGGGGGGAGAACTTTCTCATCAAACCAAACCAAGGGAGGTAGACTACATATCTATATATATATATATTGTCTTACGCGTAATGAATCATAGAATTTCAACGTATATTGAATCATGATTGTACAGTTAAGTACAGGAAGTTGAATTAAGTTTAATGAGAATATTACTAATTGTATTTTGATACTATATATAAATATATCATTAATGAAAATGAGAACGAGTTACTCTTATATATATTATCTTTATAATCCGTCTTTATGTCTGTCCAAAGCTGGATTTAAGTACGTAGCCATAAGCTATAGCATACAGGAGGCACTATATTATACATTAAATAACACTGGAACATACATATTAATACTATTTTTGAAGATGGAGCGAGGTCCTTTGTGGCATAAGGCTCTAAGAATTATGATTAGTAATGAGGTTTACACGCAATGTATGAGTTTAACTTGATGTTTGCAATGAAAAATTACACATTTAAGAATTTATTATAAAGAATTCTCTATTCTGGCGCTATATAGGAGGGCGTTACATCGAGGTTTTAATGTAGTTGTATTTTTTAAAGGAGAATATTAGCTTATGAAGTGAAATGAATAAATAAATAAATTCCAAACATGTTAAAATCATATCTTAATATCTCATCCGTCTTTATGTCTGTCCGTTTATCTTTGACGAAATAATTTCATGATTTACTTTGATCAATTAAATATTTTTATAACCATTAGAAAATAATTAAACTTAATTATATTTATGATCTACGTAACTCTCATTAAGATAAAATTAATTTTAAACATGTTTATACGACCGGAAAATCTTATAAAATGTAATTGGTAAAATTTAGATTGTGAAGAACGATAAATTTCCTTACATTTGATAAAAATCAAGGAAAATTTCTGCTGTTTTTATCATATAAATATTCTTAAAAATAATCTGTGTAAATGTTTCTCGAGAAATAAGAGAAAACAAAAGAAACATGTTTAAGTGCAAATAATCGATTTCTGTTTATTTACATCATTTACCGTAAATATAGCAAATTATATATATATATATATTTATTTATTTATTTATCAACACTTGATGCTGGTTACAATAATATAAAAATCTATAAATAAAAAAATAAAAAAATAGCTACAATCTGTCTAATTCGTTCTACGAGATTAAGATTTTTGCAGTAATATTCGTGCCTTTTAACTGATCGTATCTATCAAATAATAGTAAAAAAATCCCTGTTTCTTTCGGATGATAATGATGATTACAGGATTTTTATTTTCTTATTAAACATCCTTCTTGTCCTTCTTGACATCCTCCTCTTTCTCGATGTCGTCTTTCCTTTCTTTGGCTTCCTCTTGTTTTTTCTTTCTTCTGATATTTAAATCTAACAGTGGACGTAACACGGATATGGCCAACCTAAATTTAAAAAAATTCTTTTAGACATTTTAAATACTTGATAATTACGGGGTGGTTCAAAAGTCAGGTAACCACTGTGAGGATTAATTTTTCTGTTTTATTCGAGTATTTTTTGCATATTTTTTTAGATTAATAAGTAATAAACTGTTGACTTAATTGAAAAAATACGGTTAACTAACTTATGGGCCGTTTTGTGTATTAATAATTTGAATAGAAAAGGGAGGATCTCTTGTTTTAAGATGTAATTAAAATAGAATGAAGTATAATATTTATCTTTAAATTAATGTATAGGAAATGTATGTACTGTACTGTACAGTACAGTACTTCAATTGGAAGCGTAAAGTATATATAATACTATGTTATTTGGAAGTTTGTACGTGTAGGCTTGCAGAATGGATAAGTCTGGAACCATAGTTGTGTTAATTTTATGTTAATTCTTTTATGGTTAAAGCGTGGAGTTGGGCAAGGAAAAACCAATTCAAGGTATTTTAATGGTGGTGACTCACAGTCAAAAGGGCACATTCAGACGCTGCATTCAGACTTCCCATCGATCAAATACAGCGATCTGGATGCAGCCTGTTAAACTCTTTCAGCAACTTCTTGCTGACTTTGGGTTCTCATCTTTAAAGTAACTTGAATAGGTTCCTCCTTACTTAACGCTGTTTTATCTGTAAAAAAAATTAAACGAAGATTAACGTAACTCTTACGGTTCCTGATTTATGGAACACATTGCTCTATAGAATCGAGAATACTTATTATCGTATGAGAAAATTATTAATATTATAAAGAAAATATTAAAAAGTAAGCATTTATTTAGAATATTTAGCAAATAAACAATATACTTTCATTACTAAATAATAAGAGTGAATATAGCAAGCAANGAATGCAAAAGTAACATATACAGTCAAACCTCTAAATAATAGCCACATTTAAAAATGGCCGCTATTTAGAGTGTCCGTCATTGAGGTTCAACTATACATAAAATAACTTAAAATTTACATTATAAGTAGTAAAAAAATCAGTTTTTATTTGTTGTATTAATTTTGTTCACATATTTTTATTGCTGTAGGAGAGAGGTGAAACTCAATTTATAATTCCAATTCTACATAGGGCTATATGTATTAAAATAAATATAATGCAGCTGTATTGTGTATCTTTAGAAGGGTGGGGGTCTTATTTGTGTGTGCAGGTCCTGCATATAAATATAAATGTATATTTTATATTTATATACAGAACTAGAGACACGAATAAGATCCCACACGTCTCCTAAAAAAACATGAAGATAAAATTTTCTTTAACATTCTGTAGGATGTTTATAAATTTTACAGATGCAGTTGTGTTTTATTTAATTTTGAAGATGTTTGTGAGTAAAATATTTGACTGTTTACACTCATTTTGAAAAAATAATACACATAAAATTATTAATTTTCAAGCGTTTTTATTGGATCATATTTTATTATTTTTTTACATAGTTTGTATCAAAATATTATTATTATTTAAATTTAAATATATAATAGTTACTAAATATTAAAGCTGTGTAATATTAAAACACTAAAGCCATGTTATACAGAATTTTTTCTAAGTTAACCAAGCAGAAATCTAACTTTCCTGATGGTTTTTTGATGGTGTTTTTAAGCAGAATTTTCTAAAAATAAATAAAATGAGAATAAAAAAGTGAAGGTGTTAACCATTAAACGCCCGTATACAAAAAACAATTAAAAGAGTATATTCAACTCGAGCCAAGTAAGTTTCGTATAAACAAATATAACCTCATTTTTAATAATCTAATTTTAAATACACGATAAAGAACTGTATAATATAACACTTTATAGTATCTTAATGGTGTTTTTGTTATGTTAATTATTAATTATCTACGGTCCTATATTGAATACATTATCTACAGTTCGATTATAACATTATGTATCGACGTTTAAGTTAAATTACAATCGATCTTTTCGTGTATGACATCATTTAATGTCGATAATCAGCAGATAAATGGGGGTTTTAATAACGAAGTTAAACGAAATTAAGAGGAGGATTGGATAGGAATCGTATCACAATGATGACACATTTCCTTAAGAATCTAATTAACCTCTCGTGCAAAAGTTTTTCCTTAAAATCGACATCCTATTTCAGTTATTTGAAGTATATTTTCGCACCAGGAAAATATCCTTTAACGTGATAAAACTTTTAAAAAAGAAATCCCTTTCCGTTCATTGTCAAGTGCGATAGAAGATATATTTTTCATGTAATTCTGTTGTTAGAAAATCAATTTTTTTTTGTATATTTAAAATATTTACACAAGTAAATTAATTCGTATGCATTATCTAGTTCAGGAATGAGGATAAAATTTATTTCAGAGATCGTAAGGTTAAGGTTGAGGTCGAAAATGTTAGATAAAAAAAAACTAAGTTAGGGTCAGGTTGGTTTCGGGAGATAACGTGTTTTATTTATTTATTTTATTTTTTTTAACTCTATATTTTCGGAGCATTTACTTAATGATTCGAATTTAGTTTATTTCTTAAGTTTTTTATGTACTTTTTTTCTGTTTTTCCTTAAAAAGTGTCCTGAAAAACTCGCTACGTGAAGCGATTATTTTCGAAGCAGTGGGTTAAGAAATTTATATTTTCAAATAAAAATTGAAAGCAGTAAAAAAACTTTCTGTTGATTTTAATTTAAAATTATAAAATCTATTTATTTTTTATATACATAAANTAAGGAAAAAATGTGTCTGTAAATTAAGTACAGTTAAATAAACGAATATTTAAATATATATTAATTAAAATATGAGGTTATAATTACGGTATATTTATGTCTAAAGCAAAAGGTTTTTTCTTTTTATCATCATCGTCAGATTTCGGAGCTGGTAGAAGAGTTGTTAGGGTCTTCAATCCTGTTCTCACTCTTTCACCTAAAGAGTGTAGTGTGTCCGAAGATTCAGGAGATTTTATTGTATCTACAACCTTCTTTACCCCTCCGTCTACTCTATCTGCTAGCTTCATTAGGGAATTATTCTTTGGTAGTTTATTAACAGCCTCTCTTAGACTATCACCCACCTTTTCCACCAATTTTGATAAATTGGCAGTGTTAGGAAGTCGAGACACTAGACGTTTTAGTAGAGATTCATCTTCCTTTTCCTTATCTTCTGCACTTGCTAGTAGTAAAACACCGATCAGCAGAGCTAAGCGCAACATATCTAACTGTAAAAATCGATGATTGAGCATTGTTCCGATTTAAAACGTAACGTAGCAATATGAAACTTACGTGTTACCTATTTAAAAATCGCTTAAACTCTTAGTAACTTAACCTACTGAAGAACTTTTTAAGTGAACAACACAGAAGTTAGCTTCCTGATTTGTATTTTTCCTCCAAACAATTTTACAAATTTACAAATATGATTACATAATAATAAGTAAAAAAATATATGCAAAATAAAAATATAAAAATCTGGTATGATGGTAGTTGTTACAAAGAAAAACTCCGTAAGCAACAAAAATTAAAAATATACAGACAAAATCCTAATCATGAAAATTTTACGAATTATAAAAATGCCAAACGAACTTATAATAACTTAATTAAAACTAAAAAGAAAAACTACCTTCGTAGAATCGAATTAAATTTGATTAACAACACTAATAATAGCAAAGTATTCTGGAATACTATCAAAAAATTTCGAACAAAAGATAATTTAGGAAGGAGTAACATTGGAATAAGTTTTGAAACTTGGAAAAAATTCTACCAAAAGTTCACCATAAAAAATATACAAATTCCAACAGGTAAAAATTTCTATTGTGATGAGTATTTAAATGATGACATGACTATGAACGAACTGGAAGAAGTTATTCAAAAAATAAAGAACAATACTACTCCAGGAGACGATAACATACCAACTAAATTCTTAAAAATCCTGTCAACAGACTCCAAAATAAAACTACTGAAATTATTTAATACAATGTATAAAACATTATCCTATCCTGAATCATGGAATTCAATAATAATAACGATGATCTACAAAAAGGGAGACCAAATGTCTCCAGAAAATTATAGACCAATAGCCCTGTTATCTACACTCAGAAAATGTTTTACGTCGATACTGGCAATAAAGTTTCAACAGTGGATTAAAACTTATGAGTTGGAAGCAGAATTTCAATTTGCTTACACAAAAAATAAAGGCACAGAATCTGCATTATTTACCNTTATTTTGTAAACAGCATAAATTACCAATAACAAAAATTATTATCGATTCGAAATAGTTTTCTTTCTTACGTTATTTACTGTACATTATGAAGAAAACGACAAGGAAGAGTTACGCGTAACATGGAAAGACATAAAGGAAACTGCAATATAATAAATGACAGGAAAAGATAAAGTAGATGTTTCGATAGAAGAATTTTCTATCCAGTAACACTTTAAGTGCTTAAAATGTTCTGTTCCGATTAGCTGTAGGAAATAGGAAATTGAGATTCTGAGAAGTTTTGTTCTTAAATACTCTGCCCCAGAAGTCAGTTAACCCTGATTTTTTACAAGCAATTTAGCAATTTTTTCTTTTTTCCCCCAGGAAAGTCGACGACGATTTGTGAAAGTGTGTCAAAGCGTTATAATTTGAAGGGCCTCATTTTTGAGCAATTTTGTAAATTCTGTACAGCTATTTAGTCCTTTATAATGGTTAACTGACTTTTGGGCCACCGTATAACTTTTAATCTGGAATCGTAAAGGAACTTTGAAAGTTTTTATGCTTGTTTTATAATAAATTTAAACGAATTCTTTAATTGAATAAGAGAATTTGAAGGACATTCTTAAAGGGCATTTTACTTTCCCGGCTATTATATATATAATAGAGGAAAAGTTGAGCGATCGATCAAAAAATGACCCCCCGAAGATTATTACATTTTTGGACTCAGATGATCTTGAAACGTCGAGAAATTCAAAAAAATAAAAAATAAAGAGTTTTTTCTGTATTTATGGATGATAGTGTGCGGAAGAAGCTCGATTTTTTTCCCATCTACTTTAAAGCTTAATAACTCCTGTGCCTTTTTGTTGAAAATTTCTGAAATTTTGCAGGGAGGTTTGTGTATTAGGATAAAATTTTTATAGAAATTTTCTGGAAAAATCGGACCATTGGTTGGTTAGATATGATCCCCATCCCCTTAATATCTCTCGAACCAATCTGGAGACTTATAAAGGTAATGAAAGTAATTATTAGGGATAAAAAATAATTAAAAATATCGGGAAAGTCTAGCAACAACGTTGTCAGCTTTTTAAAATAGAAGTAATTAACGAGTATCAGAATAAAGCATAAATTATAAAGGAATTATCTTAAAAGTTTTCTTTGAGTTTACACAAGATCCTATTATAAACATATGTTTTATTTATTTATAATAAAATCTTCTCTAAACTCATGAAATTTTTAAAATGGATCTCTTTTATCTTTCTTACTATCCTTCGACAGAAACAACAGATATAAAGACGTGAGATAGCGCACTAAAAAAGAAAAATGTAAAAAAAAATTTATATATATTTTTGGCTGCTGGAAAATAATAAAGATGCGGTGAATGATAAAAAGAAAGAAGTAAAATAGAGCTAAATTTACACGTGTATTTACATAGTGACACCTAATTAAAATTCATTTTGATTAAGTGTCACCGTTCATTAAAGCTTATTTGACCTCTAAAATTGGGTAATTCGATATCTTAGATTGAGGTAAAGAGTATGAATTACTGACAGATAGATTTAGGGGGGTGTGCAGGGCACCACTGCACCCTCTTCTGAGGGTTATCAGTAAAAATTAAGGCATATCGTTTCCGTTTTTCACTCCTCCAAAAACTTCTGGATACGCTATTGATTATTGAGGATAATAGAATAATACTACAGCTATGGAAAGAGCCTTACATTAATTACGTGTACAGTTTTTGATTCACTTTTGACCCCTCCTTTTAGTTACGTGTAATAGTTTGTAACTTTCCTGACATTGAATAAATGACTAAAAAGTTCTACAAATGTATTCTAACTGATAGTTTATTCATATAACTAGTATAGGCTCGTATGCTACTAAAAATCCACAATGCCTCCACCCCTCTCAAACTGCATACGTTAATTAATGGACTTCACCAAATTTTTGCCTATACGAGTAAATTTAAATTTAGCGAGCTTATTGGTGTACTGGAAGTTTTCAGCTTACAAAAATCGGTTCTGAAGAATTCAAATTTAAATTCGAATTTTTAAAAAATGAGCCAATAATGATAACTGTAGTACCATATCCGCCATCTGTTGGCTATTATATGAAATAAAACTATTAAATCCAGTTTATTTTGATTCTTTCCTGATAAAATATTCTTTTAAATGTTGTTTATAAATTCTCATTACAAGAATTTTTTTGCCTTTTCGTCCCTAATTTTAATTTGGTAATTTTAGCTTAAGGTTTGCTTCATTAAGGTATAAGTTACTCTAATGCTGTTACCATCAACATGATAGTAAAGTGACGCTATATTTAACAAGAATTTTATATAGAAAAATTCGTGTTTATATATATTTTTCTATAAAATTTTTATCAAAATAAATTTGATTTTAAAAACTATCAATATAACAATTGAAATTTGGAACAATTTAAGTGAAGTTTCTGCACGACCAAGTACGAAGCATAACCAGAGAAACAGGGCTCTGGGCCCCTTACCTTTCTAGATGAAAAATAAAATAATAAAAATCAGAAAAAGATTTAAATGAGACAAATACACTCATACAACATTTAAAAATCTAAGGGTTTATTCTTTATTCACAGTACATGAGTGAGTGTAGATTTGCACGTTCTAATTTGGCCCTCCCCATTCGGCTCTTAATTCATTGTACTGTACGTGGGTGAATGCAGGTTTGCACGTTCTAATTCGTCCCCCCTATTATCAGTTCTACTTAATCTACTGTTAGCGACGCATCGCTAAGTAAATTGACTAAGTTTTATTCTTCATACTTTCTGATATATATATCAGAAAGTTTTATTCGGGCGTAGTATGAAGAATAAAACTTAGTAGAATAAAACTTAAAATATAGAAATATATATATATCAAAATATTGTAGAAAAGTCATATTTTTCACAGAAAGTATATATCTTTATGAGAAAATTTTGAAGTTTCGCGTAGAGATCGGCAGCAACACGAAGAGAATTATTGATTACAATATATCATAAATGATTTTTCCGGCAGAGTTGATATCTTTTTTCTTCAGCCACAAGGGAATATATATATATATATATATAACAGAACGTTTTTCTAAAAACAAGTTTTACAATTATGGTCGAACCTCTAATAATGGCCACTTCCTAACAACGTCCACTTCTAAACGGCGGCCATTTTTTGAGAACGATGAATAAAAACGCATACAAAATAACCTCCAAACAACGGCCACATTTTAATGTTTCCATCAGTATCCGCTGTTCAGAGGTTTGACTGTATTTTGATATTTAATTGCCATAAAAAAAAACAGTAAAAATATATACCTAACTTTTTTACTTCGATATCAGTTTGATTATTTATTAATTTTAGAAAAATAGTGATTGCATACTGTAAAATAATTATAAAATTTATATTTTTAATGTAAATAATAACCTAAAGCTCACATTTTGCTTTCATGCCAGACGTGTTTGAAAATGTTTCACGAAAAATCCATAAAATAATCTTTAAATAACATTTTTCTTATTAAAAAATGATAAAAATATAGTCTAATATTTTTTCTACATTTTATATTAATTAAAAAGTGTGCTGTTTTAGTATTTAATCTCTTAATGTTTTCATACAAGCTCACTCTTTTAAGGTAATTATTTTTAATTTATTAATTTTTAAAATAAAACGTAATAAAAACATAATTAATTATGAATTATTCACGGGATCAGATTTAAAAAACAATTAAATTTACTCCGAAAAACTGGAAAATGAGGCGTTTAATCACAAGTCTCACGGCCAACGAGATTTGTACGATTCAAGATGGCGCCCACAATCGAGACGACATTGACGAATGCTGTGAAAACTCGCTGTTGAATTCGCAGTAAAACTTAAACCGAATAAAGTCACATAATAACGTATTTCTGGATGCATTGAAAGGGTAATATATTCTTGATCATATGCCTGATTACATAACCAATAACTGATCCAGAAATCTCAAGAGAGGGATGCAGAAAGGAAATAATATGCCTTCCAAATTTTTTACTACCCGAAATATCCGGATTTACTGGAAAAACCCCCGTATAAGGGGATGCAGATAAGTCCTGCACCCCCCAAACCCGCTCCTAGAGATAAATATGTCGTCGGATCGTTTTCGTTGTAAATTACTAGAGAAGCTTTTTTATTTATTTATTTTTTTAATAAATTGGTCCCTCGGAGAGCAAACGTCTTTTATAACGGATTTTATATCTTTTCCTTATTGTTTTGCCGAAGTACAGCTAATTATATAATTATAATTTAATTAATAATTAAGCATATTTGTCCATTTACATTCATGGACTTTAATTTTGAGTTGTATATTAAGAAGAATTTTAAAATAGCCAAACCGTTAATAACGTCCATCTCTAAATAGCGGCTATTTTTTCGGAGATTTTATTTAATTTTTTTAATAGAAATTCATATGAAATGACCTCCAAACAACGGCCATTTTTTAAATGTTTGTTAGTGTCCGTTGTTCAGAGGTTTGATTATATTTATCGATTATTTTTATATTATGAAATTATTAATTAGTAAAGAAATGAATATTAATAATCATTTTAAAAATAAAAGAAGAATAATTATCAGTTCAAACGGATAAAAATTCCTTAGAAGTTCTTTAATTTTTTCTACATTTTTTAAAAATAATTTAATTGTTATTGGATTTATTATATTCTATTCTAAAGAATAAATTGCATAAGGAAGCAACAGAATTATTATTACTTTTTATTTTGTTATAAAGTTCATTTCTGTGAGGATAATTCCCGATCAACCCTATGATATGAATGCGTTACATGAAAACACAGGAGCACGTGACGAGTCTGTATTGTTTCTAATTGGTTTTCAATTGTTAGAAAACGACATATGGTGTTTTTATTCGCCGCTACGAGGCCGGAAAAAGATTTGAAACGTGCGTACAGTTTTTGATTCACTTTTGACCCCTCCTTTTAGTTACGTGTAATAGTTTGTAACTTTCCTGACATTGAATAAATGACTAAAAAGTTCTACAAATGTATTCTAACTGATAGTTTATTCATATAACTAGTATAGGCTCGTATGCTACTAAAAATCCACAATGCCTCCACCCCTCTCAAACTGCATACGTTAATTAATGGACTTCACCAAATTTTTGCCTATACGAGTAAATTTAAATTTAGCGAGCTTATTGGTGTACTGGAAGTTTTCAGCTTACAAAAATCGGTTCTGAAGAATTCAAATTTAAATTCGAATTTTTAAAAAATGAGCCAATAATGATAACTGTAGTACCATATCCGCCATCTGTTGGCTATTATATGAAATAAAACTATTAAATCCAGTTTATTTTGATTCTTTCCTGATAAAATATTCTTTTAAATGTTGTTTATAAATTCTCATTACAAGAATTTTTTTGCCTTTTCGTCCCTAATTTTAATTTGGTAATTTTAGCTTAAGGTTTGCTTCATTAAGGTATAAGTTACTCTAATGCTGTTACCATCAACATGATAGTAAAGTGACGCTATATTTAACAAGAATTTTATATAGAAAAATTCGTGTTTATATATATTTTTCTATAAAATTTTTATCAAAATAAATTTGATTTTAAAAACTATCAATATAACAATTGAAATTTGGAACAATTTAAGTGAAGTTTCTGCACGACCAAGTACGAAGCATAACCAGAGAAACAGGGCTCTGGGCCCCTTACCTTTCTAGATGAAAAATAAAATAATAAAAATCAGAAAAAGATTTAAATGAGACAAATACACTCATACAACATTTAAAAATCTAAGGGTTTATTCTTTATTCACAGTACATGAGTGAGTGTAGATTTGCACGTTCTAATTTGGCCCTCCCCATTCGGCTCTTAATTCATTGTACTGTACGTGGGTGAATGCAGGTTTGCACGTTCTAATTCGTCCCCCCTATTATCAGTTCTACTTAATCTACTGTTAGCGACGCATCGCTAAGTAAATTGACTAAGTTTTATTCTTCATACTTTCTGATATATATATCAGAAAGTTTTATTCGGGCGTAGTATGAAGAATAAAACTTAGTAGAATAAAACTTAAAATATAGAAATATATATATATCAAAATATTGTAGAAAAGTCATATTTTTCACAGAAAGTATATATCTTTATGAGAAAATTTTGAAGTTTCGCGTAGAGATCGGCAGCAACACGAAGAGAATTATTGATTACAATATATCATAAATGATTTTTCCGGCAGAGTTGATATCTTTTTTCTTCAGCCACAAGGGAATATATATATATATATATATAACAGAACGTTTTTCTAAAAACAAGTTTTACAATTATGGTCGAACCTCTAATAATGGCCACTTCCTAACAACGTCCACTTCTAAACGGCGGCCATTTTTTGAGAACGATGAATAAAAACGCATACAAAATAACCTCCAAACAACGGCCACATTTTAATGTTTCCATCAGTATCCGCTGTTCAGAGGTTTGACTGTATTTTGATATTTAATTGCCATAAAAAAAAACAGTAAAAATATATACCTAACTTTTTTACTTCGATATCAGTTTGATTATTTATTAATTTTAGAAAAATAGTGATTGCATACTGTAAAATAATTATAAAATTTATATTTTTAATGTAAATAATAACCTAAAGCTCACATTTTGCTTTCATGCCAGACGTGTTTGAAAATGTTTCACGAAAAATCCATAAAATAATCTTTAAATAACATTTTTCTTATTAAAAAATGATAAAAATATAGTCTAATATTTTTTCTACATTTTATATTAATTAAAAAGTGTGCTGTTTTAGTATTTAATCTCTTAATGTTTTCATACAAGCTCACTCTTTTAAGGTAATTATTTTTAATTTATTAATTTTTAAAATAAAACGTAATAAAAACATAATTAATTATGAATTATTCACGGGATCAGATTTAAAAAACAATTAAATTTACTCCGAAAAACTGGAAAATGAGTCGTTTAATCACAAGTCTCACGGCCAACGAGATTTGTACGATTCAAGATGGCGCCCACAATCGAGACGACATTGACGAATGCTGTGAAAACTCGCTGTTGAATTCGCAGTAAAACTTAAACCGAATAAAGTCACATAATAACGTATTTCTGGATGCATTGAAAGGGTAATATATTCTTGATCATATGCCTGATTACATAACCAATAACTGATCCAGAAATCTCAAGAGAGGGATGCAGAAAGGAAATAATATGCCTTCCAAATTTTTTACTACCCGAAATATCCGGATTTACTGGAAAAACCCCCGTATAAGGGGATGCAGATAAGTCCTGCACCCCCCAAACCCGCTCCTAGAGATAAATATGTCGTCGGATCGTTTTCGTTGTAAATTACTAGAGAAGCTTTTTTATTTATTTATTTTTTTAATAAATTGGTCCCTCGGAGAGCAAACGTCTTTTATAACGGATTTTATATCTTTTCCTTATTGTTTTGCCGAAGTACAGCTAATTATATAATTATAATTTAATTAATAATTAAGCATATTTGTCCATTTACATTCATGGACTTTAATTTTGAGTTGTATATTAAGAAGAATTTTAAAATAGCCAAACCGTTAATAACGTCCATCTCTAAATAGCGGCTATTTTTTCGGAGATTTTATTTAATTTTTTTAACAGAAATTCATATGAAATGACCTCCAAACAACGGCCATTTTTTAAATGTTTGTTAGTGTCCGTTGTTCAGAGGTTTGATTATATTTATCGATTATTTTTATATTATGAAATTATTAATTAGTAAAGAAATGAATATTAATAATCATTTTAAAAATAAAAGAAGAATAATTATCAGTTCAAACGGATAAAAATTCCTTAGAAGTTCTTTAATTTTTTCTACATTTTTTAAAAATAATTTAATTGTTATTGGATTTATTATATTCTATTCTAAAGAATAAATTGCATAAGGAAGCAACAGAATTATTATTACTTTTTTTTTGTTATAAAGTTCATTTCTGTGAGGATAATTCCCGATCAACCCTATGATATGAATGAGTTACATGAAAACACAGAAGCACGTGACGAGTCTGTATTGTTTCTAATTGGTTTTCAATTGTTAGAAAACGACATATGGTGTTTTTATTCGCCGCTACGAGGCCGGAAAAAGATTTGAAACGTGCACCAATTCTGTCTGAATGAAAGGAATTGTATAATAGAGAAGAAAAAAAAACTGTAACTGGATCCAAATATTATTAAGTTAAGCTTAAAATTACAACGTGATTTATCCATAAATTTAATTCTAAAATTCTCACGAGAACGTCCTCTGTTTGTATATAAAGTATTCAATCAATTGTTTATACATTTTATAAAATTGACCTATTTATAGAAGTCCTATATGATAATGAAGCGTACGAACAATTTTTCAATTTCACAATTCAAATTTAAATCGGCCAATGATAAATAAAAGGGTTACGTATGACTCACGGGATATTTTTTTTTTTCAATCTACTGACGTTCCATATTGAATGTTCTGTAAATTCTAGAATATTTTATCTGTTTCTTAAGTAAATTTATGCGTTTATCGATCACTCGAGCCGGAATCTAATCGATTTGGTGGAGTTATCCTTATAAGCGTGAACCACATCACGTAGGCATTTTAAATGTTCTTTTCCTTGAAAGGTTTTTTGTAGATAATACCATTTCTACGTTAAGCTTCGCAGTGAAAATGATTGTTAACTTGTAAAGCTCTTGAGTTATTGTCGAGTTTTTTCACGTCACGTATTACGTACCAATGCAATCAAATTCTAAATCGTATAAAGAAAATCTATAATTTATTTGATTAATTTGATTAAAATACCAACTAAAATGTGCCAGATTTATATGAAGGAATTCCGTACGGCCCGGGGCCTTCATATAAAGAAATGCAGTAAGCTGTATTTATACTGTTTAAATTTAAAGTAGAAAATGCTATTTCTTTACAGATTTTTCTGATATTTTATATATAATTATATAATTTTTTTTATTAAATTTATAGCATTTAGTTTTTATTTGCTCGAGCTCTAGTCGATACAAGAGGCAAATAATGCCCACATAAATAAACCCGTCCCTGTATCTAAAACATTAAAACTATTTTAATATTTTTATTAAAAGAATTAAAATAAAATAAAATGGATTAATTATCTCAAGATAAATATATATTTTATGATTTATGGCTTTATAACGGTTAAAATATTAAAAGAATAATAAACATAAACCCAATATTTTTTTCCAAGATTTATTGTTTAATTGCTATAAATAAAACATAAAATACATTGGTACATAATTATTTTGGGATGAAGTCTGTACTGAGATTTTATTTATAGATTTAAGTGCATTTAATATGCATTAAAGCAAAAATTATAATTCCAAATAAATGACCTTCAATGCAAAAATCAAGTTCAATGGCTTTAGAGTATGACAAGTGTAGTTAGTTACCTATTTATAAGTTTTAAACTGTACCAGTTTAAGTTCACGAGCATAAAAAAAAATTGTTCATTTAAATACATCTCGACTGTATTTTTTTGTTAATAAATATAAAAATTTATTAAGCTTATAATTATTTTTAAAAATTAAAAAAAAAGGATTCTTACAACATTTTTCACTGTAAAAATATAGATTCACATGTGTAACATATCTATATAATTTAGGCATTGCTATATACAAAATGCTAAGAACTGACACGTAAAGTAATTACACGAATAATGACCGTAATGTATATTTACAATAGATTTTTTTATAGGTATAGTCTGGGATTTTCTTTTACTCATCATTGGCTCTTTTCAGGTTGTCTCCATATTCAGATGGTTCGTAGTCACTGCTGGAAAATGATCTAGAAAGATTTTTGGGAGTTAAAATTGGCATTTTATACAGAAAATAGAATTAGAAACTTACTGTGTATTAGAAGCTAAAGGGAAGTCTCCACCAGTATATTCTCCACTGTCGAAATTATCTGTATTAAAATTGCTGACTGATACTGGGGAATTCAGAGTTTCTGATGATAGATGACCAAAGCCACCGGGACCAAAAGATCCACCAGAACCAAAAGATCCACCAGAAGCAAATGATCCACCGAATCCAGAAGGTGCCAAAGAACTGACAAAACCTGGGGGAACGCCGAAACTTGGACCACCAAACCCAATAGGTCCTCCGATTCCGGGTGGTCCGAAAGCACGAACGGGTGCTCCGAACGATCCAGCTGGAATTGGACCTGAAAATCCACCAGGAAATCCAAATCCACTGGGTCTAAATGGTAATCCGTAAGGAGAAGGTCCACCTCCTCCTCTGTTGAAACCCAGAATGCTTCCTAGTGTACTTATTCCCAAAGGACTTATCTGCGAATTAACTTGAGATGCTAGAAGCAAGCACGCAAGGACGAATATCTTCATTGTTGTATAGTAGAGTTTTCTGTCAAGAGAAAAGAAATTTTGCTTAATGAATGATTTCAAGCAAATGTAAAAATATAAATGATATATTTACCAGAGGAACGAAGAGAGACGAGTGCTCAGTGAATGATAGAGGAAAGAATAAAGTAACCTCTATTATCACGGATCCTTATATGTGTGATGAGGGGAGCGACAAAAATCTAGAGCAAGTTGGTGGGTCGTTGAGTTGTGTGACCTTATTGCTGTTATTTTCATCTTGGGGGTTGTCTGTTCCTCGTTTAGTCATCGCATGAGTCTTGGACATCTTTACATATCGTGATTACACTTTACTGTCATTGCTCCAAGAGAAAGGGGTGAATAATCCGATAACTGTAAAATTTCTCGTAGAGATTAATTTCCTCTTTCTTTATCTGTTAATATTATTAAATTTTCTTATCGGATGTGGTTTCATTATTTTTATTATTTATATAAAAATTCCTCGATAAGTAGTGAAAGACAGTTTTAGGTAAAGGCTAATCAAGTGTAACGATTAATCAACTTAATTAGTACATAAAAATGTCAATGTCCGTCCTGTTTCAAGTGCAGATGGAAGTTTTATAATTAAAATGTTACGAAAAAGTTATCTATAATTTAAATTGTTTTTTTATATCGGCTGATAAGATTTATACATTTTTATTTTACAATTTAACCACTTTTTCTCGTTACAGTTGATATCCTGAAGGTGGAAGAAATCCAGTTTAAGCTTGGTTAAAATGCCCATTGTTTACACTGCAACGATCTAGAAGATTTAACGTGACAATGCTGAAAGGATATACAATATTATCTAGCTTAATACATCCCATTCATTGATTCGTTAATATATCAGTTAATATTTTCTGGCGCATTTTAGCAATGGTTATGCATTTTGACCTGAAATTTAGCAATTGCAAGGTCACTGGAACGTCTAAAGTAGTTCACCTGAGATTCACTCCAGGGTCTGTTCTGAAGTTTTGAGTTCATCAACCTTCACACTCGTTACAAGACTTTATTTATGGATATTCTTTTATTTTGAATTTTGAAAGGGGCAGTTTTATGCATGTGGGTAGTGTGTAAACAGAATTATTTTCATTAATGACTTTATTTTGAGAGGCTGTTTCTCCTTTATAGAATATACAGGAAAGTTTTCTAATTTTTTTTTTTTTCTCTTTTACCTAAATCATAACGAGAGCATGTGGAAATCCCAGACTTAATGTACTCACTTACCATTTCAAGAATGAAAATATCATTACCAAACTAGGAAATATCGTTCTTTTATTGTTTAGGATGTGTAACCATCTGTAAATAAAATTATTTTTGGATATTTATTATACGGAAAATACGGCCAAAATATACATTTATTTTAATTAAGTTTCTTCTCCTATTTATACTATTTTTATACATTTAACTACTTAATTATAATAACAATAAAGTCACGTCTTTTTCCAAGTCGTAAACGTAATTAATTGTTATAATTTTAAATACACAGTGCTAAATTAATAAGAGAAAATCCTTCGTAGTAAATGTACAACTATTAAAGGTAGAAAAATTATATTTTTATTACTTTTTAAATAAAATTTTAAGATAAAACACTAGAATATTTGTCATTTTAATTAAAAAATATGTTTTTAAATGCTTTAATTAGGAAAAATCGATTAAAAAGTCGAGAATTGAGATAACAGGTCTATGTCCTTTCTACGAGGAATAACTCATATTTATTCGTGTTTTATCTATATTATGGATAAGATGTCATCAAAATTATCCTTAAAATTAAAAATTGTATAGATTTTAAATGATCATTTGATACATAATTTACGAAAAATGCGGAAATTAATTGAAGAATGTTTTCTTTGTTGAAATCAAACGACCTTGATATCCAGTAAAGACTAAAGATTTGATTTCAAGATTGCAATACGCCTTTAAGAATATAATATTCTATAATATTATTAAATATTTAGGTCATTCTTTATATATATAGGCCTAATATATTGACTATTAAATATTATTATTAATTCATTTTTACTTTTTTACTTTTAAATCTCTTTTATTATTACTGTAGAAATTTTCATTAAGGCAAGAATTATATAAATTAATTTAATAAGTTTTTGAAATTTTTGGGATTTTTTATTTTTAATGTTAAAATATATATATATATTAGTATAATTAGATTCATGAATTAATGATTTTTAACGGTTTAATGGATTCCCGTTTTGCTGGAGGCATGTGTTCTGTAATGTAAATTATGTTTAAATTTCCTTCGGCTACAATTTTGCAAATAAATTCTGTAGAATTTGCATATTTTTCTGGTTTTAATTCTAAATTTTCGCTATAATATTTTTCCTTTTATAAATATTATTTCAAAAATGAAAAATAATCAGATAATTCTCTGAAAATTGTATATTTTTCCATTGCAATTTTGAAATATTTAACGATAAAATCTAGGATATTAGCGAATTGATTAGTCTAAATATTTTTTATAATTTTATAGAAAATTAAAATATTTTATTATTATTATTAACATCATCATCATCAGTGCCTGATTTCCTACTAGTCACACGAGCACGAGGGGTCCCCCGGTCTCAGAGGCCCTAAAATTGGAAAAAATAAAGATATTTTACTGTTTTTTTTTATCCTATTGATAATTTATAATTAATTCCATGGACGTTATAAACACACAGGTATATACAATAAGAATGCACACATAGATAACACACGAAACAATAATACAAATACAGTACACAGATACATGCAATAACGATAAATAAATAAGAATAATCTAAAATTATGTAGATGGTCTCCAATGTTCTGTGCCTAAAATTAAGACCTCAAAGGTCTTAATCTTCCACTGGTTATTATATCAAATTTTAAATATGATTATATAACTCTATGCCTTGCAATTTTACAGGAGAAGTAAATTTTGGAAAATATATTATAGTATTATCTTCATAATTTGGACTTGTTCGGAATGAAAAATTTAATGTAATTTACATACAAATTGGCATATTTTAAATTTAAAAAATGTCTAAAATATAAGTAAAATACTGAAGCGTTGTGAGGGAGGAACCTTGTGTGCCTGTGTTTGTTCATATGTATATAATGCTTTTAGATATGTATTTTATTTATGTTTTCTTATGTTTAATAAGATTATTTGATAAGGTTCTGGAGTCCCGAAAATTTATTGAATGCAAAAGTAACATATACAGTCAAACCTCTAAATAATAGCCACATTTAAAAATGGCCGCTATTTAGAGTGTCCGTCATTGAGGTTCAACTATACATAAAATAACTTAAAATTTACATTATAAGTAGTAAAAAAATCAGTTTTTATTTGTTGTATTAATTTTGTTCACATATTTTTATTGCTGTAGGAGAGAGGTGAAACTCAATTTATAATTCCAATTCTACATAGGGCTATATGTATTAAAATAAATATAATGCAGCTGTATTGTGTATCTTTAGAAGGGTGGGGGTCTTATTTGTGTGTGCAGGTCCTGCATATAAATATAAATGTATATTTTATATTTATATACAGAACTAGAGACACGAATAAGATCCCACACGTCTCCTAAAAAAACATGAAGATAAAATTTTCTTTAACATTCTGTAGGATGTTTATAAATTTTACAGATGCAGTTGTGTTTTATTTAATTTTGAAGATGTTTGTGAGTAAAATATTTGACTGTTTACACTCATTTTGAAAAAATAATACACATAAAATTATTAATTTTCAAGCGTTTTTATTGGATCATATTTTATTATTTTTTTACATAGTTTGTATCAAAATATTATTATTATTTAAATTTAAATATATAATAGTTACTAAATATTAAAGCTGTGTAATATTAAAACACTAAAGCCATGTTATACAGAATTTTTTCTAAGTTAACCAAGCAGAAATCTAACTTTCCTGATGGTTTTTTGATGGTGTTTTTAAGCAGAATTTTCTAAAAATAAATAAAATGAGAATAAAAAAGTGAAGGTGTTAACCATTAAACGCCCGTATACAAAAAACAATTAAAAGAGTATATTCAACTCGAGCCAAGTAAGTTTCGTATAAACAAATATAACCTCATTTTTAATAATCTAATTTTAAATACACGATAAAGAACTGTATAATATAACACTTTATAGTATCTTAATGGTGTTTTTGTTATGTTAATTATTAATTATCTACGGTCCTATATTGAATACATTATCTACAGTTCGATTATAACATTATGTATCGACGTTTAAGTTAAATTACAATCGATCTTTTCGTGTATGACATCATTTAATGTCGATAATCAGCAGATAAATGGGGGTTTTAATAACGAAGTTAAACGAAATTAAGAGGAGGATTGGATAGGAATCGTATCACAATGATGACACATTTCCTTAAGAATCTAATTAACCTCTCGTGCAAAAGTTTTTCCTTAAAATCGACATCCTATTTCAGTTATTTGAAGTATATTTTCGCACCAGGAAAATATCCTTTAACGTGATAAAACTTTTAAAAAAGAAATCCCTTTCCGTTCATTGTCAAGTGCGATAGAAGATATATTTTTCATGTAATTCTGTTGTTAGAAAATCAATTTTTTTTTGTATATTTAAAATATTTACACAAGTAAATTAATTCGTATGCATTATCTAGTTCAGGAATGAGGATAAAATTTATTTCAGAGATCGTAAGGTTAAGGTTGAGGTCGAAAATGTTAGATAAAAAAAAACTAAGTTAGGGTCAGGTTGGTTTCGGGAGATAACGTGTTTTATTTATTTATTTTATTTTTTTTAACTCTATATTTTCGGAGCATTTACTTAATGATTCGAATTTAGTTTATTTCTTAAGTTTTTTATGTACTTTTTTTCTGTTTTTCCTTAAAAAGTGTCCTGAAAAACTCGCTACGTGAAGCGATTATTTTCGAAGCAGTGGGTTAAGAAATTTATATTTTCAAATAAAAATTGAAAGCAGTAAAAAAACTTTCTGTTGATTTTAATTTAAAATTATAAAATCTATTTATTTTTTATATACATAAATACGTACCGTGTGCAGTAAGTTATGCACACAGGATAAATTACACAATGTAGATCTATACGTATGTAATACATTGTTCGGTATGTGCAGTGTTTTATCTGAATAGAACACAAAATAATAATATATTTAATATTATAAACATAATTTTTCGTATTATTAAAGATACTAGAAAATTCTTTATTTGAAGGTAGATTATTGCTTTAAAGACCAAAGTATATAACCCATTCAGATATGTTAATTGGGTTGTATAAATTAAATTGATGTATTACTCTGAACTCTACTTTTACTTGCACTACACGATTCTGTATATGAATATAATTATTTTAAATTACTAAATAGTAATGTAACTTGTGTATATGTATGTGGGAGTGTGGTANTACAACGTGATTTATCCATAAATTTAATTCTAAAATTCTCACGAGAACGTCCTCTGTTTGTATATAAAGTATTCAATCAATTGTTTATACATTTTATAAAATTGACCTATTTATAGAAGTCCTATATGATAATGAAGCGTACGAACAATTTTTCAATTTTACAATTCAAATTTAAATCGGCCAATGATAAATAAAAGGGTTACGTATGACTCACGGGATATTTTTTTTTTTCAATCTACTGACGTTCCATATTGAATGTTCTGTAAATTCTAGAATATTTTATCTGTTTCTTAAGTAAATTTATGCGTTTATCGATCACTCGAGCCGGAATCTAATCGATTTGGTGGAGTTATCCTTATAAGCGTGAACCACATCACGTAGGCATTTTAAATGTTCTTTTCCTTGAAAGGTTTTTTGTAGATAATACCATTTCTACGTTAAGCTTCGCAGTGAAAATGATTGTTAACTTGTAAAGCTCTTGAGTTATTGTCGAGTTTTTTCACGTCACGTATTACGTACCAATGCAATCAAATTCTAAATCGTATAAAGAAAATCTATAATTTATTTGATTAATTTGATTAAAATACCAACTAAAATGTGCCAGATTTATATGAAGGAATTCCGTACGGCCCGGGGCCTTCATATAAAGAAATGCAGTAAGCTGTATTTATACTGTTTAAATTTAAAGTAGAAAATGCTATTTCTTTACAGATTTTTCTGATATTTTATATCTAATATNAAATTTAAAGAAATTATTACTAAAAATTAATAATAATTTAATAAAAAAATTTTTTAATTACAAATTAACTTACGGTATGTCGATTTTTAAATTGAAAGGATCTTGAGAAGATGCAAATTGGAGCAAGAAACAGATAAGAATTAAAGCTGTCCACTTCATTTTCGTATAAAATTCTTATATTCTACAAGAGGAAAATGGCTATTAATTTCTCTTCTTTTAGCGAAAAATAATGCTTAATATCGCAATTTATTAGCCATAAATCTTACCTTATATTAAGTGCAGCTTTGTTAATAAAGGAGGAAAGATTAAGGAGAGAGAGCTTAAATAGAAGACGTGACGTCAAGAAAATCGAAAGATTTACGCAAAAGCTAATGAATTAGAAGGCTGACAGCAACGTAATTAATTGGAGATTGAAATCTAAATTTAAAAAAAAAAGAAAATATTTATTGTTTGTCTTCATTTTTAAGTCTACTTTCCTCAAGTTTTAGCAGTTTAACTTGTTTTAACGGCTCTCAAATTGAATGAATCATCAAATAATTTGTGAAGGTCAAAGTCGTAACAATAATTTAAGGAAAACTAAGATATTTAAAAAAATTTTTAAATAGTAAAAATTCTTTTTATTGGTCTGTTAACGAGCGCCATTTTGTAATAAGCCTATGACGCGATCAAAAGTTCTATGCGTTGTATCAAAATAAATAGAATATTTAATGTTTATTTATTTTTGCGTTTGTTTGTTTGAATCATAAAGAAATTTATGAATTTTTCATAGAACAATCACGCGATGTCCTATTTAGTAGGAAGTAATCTATCACGCGCCAGCAACTTATATTCATCACTATTCACTAGACTAAAATAAAAATGGCGTCATAGATGTGAAGTTAGGCAATTTAGTAGCCGTTAATTCAATTTTTGCTAATAAAAAGTTCTATTAATTCACTACTAAGAAGAGCACACCAGTGGCTGAATGGATAAAACCACTGAACACTGACTGGTAGTTGGTGGCGAGTGGCGCCTGACCACGTGGAGTTTTCCGGATTTTTTTACGTGTCTAACATCTAAATAGAACCACTTTCATATATAAAGTTTTCCCCTTCTTGGCAGATTGCCCGTGTGTTGCGTGGCATATCCTATCAAGCCGCCACTAAGATTTTGATGATAAATATGTATTATTCAAATAAATTTCGCAATTTCTAGAGATTTTTTTTTGTTAAATTATTTACGAAATGATTTATTTTAAGAAATTTATTAAATTTTTCTATTTTAATGGAGAAGGTAATATTTATTTGGCTACACCTTGTACACGGTTTGAATTGGCGCTCAGATGACGGGTGCGTATGCTGGCACGCAGCTAAGCAAGCCAATTACAGAGTCCGTTTCATACGAAACGAACGATGTCATTGGCTGGATTACTTGGCAGCTTGCCACCTAGATACATCCATTATCCATGCGTATAAATATGTTTCTGTATACTTATACAATCAGTTTAATTTTCCATAATTAAAATTAACGATTACCATAATGATCCAATGCCGAAAAACGAAATTATGGATCATATGCATATTGTAGAATTTATGGCGAATATTCTCCTCACATTGAATTATTACTAAGTATCAATAGAATATATTTTTTTCTTTAATCTGGAACTAAAGAAAAAAATTGAATACTTGTAATGTTTTGGGTGAAAACGAAAATCTTAATATTTATTTCGCCTACGCCATTGAATAAATTTCAATTTTTTAAACATAATACTGTACTAGAATTTTCCTATAGATTGTAGTTGTAGAATGATCATAATAGTTTAATATAACTATTGCGATCGTTCTACAGCTGCAATTCTATAGGAAGATTCAGATATTCTATACCATAAAATTTAATGATTCTATAGAATAAAATATTTTACAGGATTTAAGGATTCTATAGAACGGTTTAAAGATTCTATAGGAAGATTCAATTTAAAAAATTTTAAAAGTAGATATAGCTATAAATGCTTTTACTTATAGAAGCATTTATAGCTAAATCTACTTTTATGAGTTCAACAAATACATCTGGTTTTATTACAATAAAACTTTATTAAAAACTAATATAATTTTAATACATAAAAACAAGCAAGAGATCCATATTTTATTTTGGTTTAATTTATAATTAATTCTTTTCTTTCTCTTTAATGATTGTTACGGGTTTAAAACCTGGAAAAACGCCAATTCCGAGACTGGAAAGTTGACAAAATTTTTATTAAATATTCATTAAAACTTAATTATTTAACTAAATATAATGTGTCCTTACCTATGTCCGTCTCTCCCTGTTAACAATTTGAGATCAAAAAATGGTCTAGAAGAAAATTAAACAGTGTTTTTAAAATGCTGTCAACCATTTTATAAAGAAGAAAATATCTCAATTGACTCACGGTATGTCAATGTGAAGATCGAAAGGTCTTTGGTTTACAACAACACGTTTCTCTACAACAGTGTGGTCTGGTATATCATCTTTATCGAAAGCATCATCATCATCTTCAACTGCATCAACTTTTTGATCATTTGTTTTCTTCGACTCGATCTCCGTCGCTTCTTCTTCAACAGGTTTGCAGAAAGAAGGAAGAGCAATTGCCAAAAACATTAACAGGAGCAACAACTTCATTTTTTTCTATATTAAAAAAATAAAATAAAATACAAAACTTAAAAAATTTTTATAAAGTTTTTACATTTAAAACTGCCAACATTTTTATCTAGGAAAGGCTTTTTTATGTGTAAACGTGTGTAAAATTTAAGTGTGGATGAACGAGCGAGCATTTTACTGATAGACAACAATAAAATCTTTGTATTTCTCGTAAGTTTTCCTATTGTATAAAGTTGTAAAGCAAATATTCTATATAAAATACAGGAAACTTACCAGAATACGTATTGTAGAAAGTACGACGTAATACTATAAAGCTTCAGGCAAGTGTGTTTGACTGTCTTCAATACTCCAAGGACGTTTGTCGATTGTTATACTTTACGTCAAGAAAGAAAACTGCACCCCAATGCGACAAGTAAAACACTTTTATTTGTTTGTAACCCCCCTTGGAAGAGGAAATTATACCTGAAGGACATGTTCAACGTTACTAAGAAGCATCATGTGATTGATAAAAATCATAATTGCAACACGATTTTTCTATAGAATTTGTGAGACACCGTGTTCTTAGGAATTTTTTAAGCGGTTAATTCATATTATATCTACAATATTTTTTTATTCTAATAATTAATTGAGGCCTGCAGCTAAAATATTGTAATTATTATATCTTAAAATACATCAATAAATACATATATAAAAAACGTTTTTTTTTGTATAGAAAATAGCCTCGCGCTGTTTATGACGTCGATATTGTGTCGAACTGGGTTGAAGTTTAATTAAATTAGTTTATTTTACGTCTTCATTTACGTCGAAACAATTTTAAACTGTATTTATTATGATCCAATTGAAGCGTAAAATCGACTTTTGTGAGCTTAAATTTTATATAAATTCTCTAAGGTTAATTAAACTTAAGTTTGCTCGACCATTAAGCGATTCCTTTAAGCCTTGAAGGAGGTGTAAGTTAATTTTATGATTTCTTTTATTGTTAATTTAATGGTAAAATTTATTAAAAAAATCATTTAAGTATATATTAACCTATGTGAGCAGGATCGGATTTAGGCTAAACTGTAGTATATAAGACCCTTCCTCATCCACCCTAAATAAAAGCGAGGCCATAAACTGCAGCTCCTTTAACTTATGAGTAAATTAGGCCCTATATATGACACTACAGACTACCATAAAATTTTAAAATATTAATTTATATGATAAAATGACTTGGATGTTTTAAATGATTAAAGTTTATAAAATTTATTTACATAAATTAAGCTATTTAAAGAACTGATTTTATATATTTTCAAAATTTAGCAGTAATTTAAAAAATTCATTATAATAATTCGTAAATATTCTCTAAGCAAGGATTTCTAAACCATAATCCCATCCAGCACACAGACTTGGTTCTTTACGAAGGCCTTCTCTGTCTGTTGTACAGTACCTTGACCAAATTCTGAATTTAGATAATAAAAGNATTCAGTTAATCACTGTAAAGGCTTGCACTTCTTTCAGCACTTTATTACTTTCCCGGCTGTTTTATATATTAGAGGGAAAGGACCAAATATGGCCCTTCAAAATTTTTACTTTTTGGACTCGGGGGACCTTGAAACGTCGAGAAATTCGGAGGTTTTTCTATATGTATGGATGTTTGTGTGTGGAGGGGCACGACTTTGTTTACCTACTTTGAAGCTTAATAATCCTGTGTCTTTTGTCGAAAATTTCTGAAATTTTGCAGTGTGTTTTCTGTATTAAGATCATTGATGATATTAAATTTTGGTGGTTAAAGATCGAGGGGATGAGAAGATAGAGGGCGGTCAAGTGTCTCATCTCGAGTACAGTTAGACTTAATGATATTACTCATTATTAACATTTACAATTTATAAAACTCATCATTATCCTAAAAATTAAGCTTTTTGCCATTTTATAATAATAATTAATAATATAAAACTGTTTAAAATAAAATCTCGTAACAGATGGCGCCACACACAATTTTAACTCTTGCAGGGAAAGTTACCCAACTAGTTGCTGGATTTTGTTTTGTTTTTTTCTTACAAATTTTACAAAAATTGTTCGATACAGCGTTTTTAAGCTCGACTGTTCACATCTGTACTTGGAATATACAATAAATAAATAAATAAAAACACGGTGAACTGACTTTTGGGTCTCGTAGCGAATAAAATCGGCCATTTTTTACAAGGAAACAATTGAATTTTGGCTTACAATAGAAAATTCCATGTATTAATCAATCATAAATTGTATAGAAAAAATAAATTTAACAATAATTAATTTGATTTCTGTACAATTTTTCAGTTAGGTTTATATTCTTTGATTCTGTTAAATGTAAGCCAACTAAACAAATTTATTCTTTATAAATAAAATTACAAAGAATTAGAAATAAATTTGAGCATAATATTGTTTAAATAAGATTTGTACGAAGATCATCGATAATAATATGTATTATACAGGATGGTTTAAAAATCAGTTAACCGAAATATATTATTTACAACTCAAAAAATATACCTCGGTTAACTGACTTTTGGACAACTCTATATTATAAAGAGAATAGGTTTAGTTCCTGTAAAAACAAAAAAAAAAACCTCCACTAACGGCCACCTCCAAACAATAACCATTTTTTTTATGTTGAAGTCAGTGGCCGTTATTAAGAGATTTGACTGCATAAGTAATAAATATCATTAAAATGGAGGTATTTAAACTGTCAACTAAGTTGCAAAATCATAAAATAAATCTTTCTAAACGAAGGAGAAGAATTATCTAAAGATTTATTTTGTAAACAGCATAAATTACCAATAACAAAAATTATTATCGATTCGAAATAGTTTTCTTTCTTACGTTATTTACTGTACATTATGAAGAAAACGACAAGGAAGAGTTACGCGTAACATGGAAAGACATAAAGGAAACTGCAATATAATAAATGACAGGAAAAGATAAAGTAGATGTTTCGATAGAAGAATTTTCTATCCAGTAACACTTTAAGTGCTTAAAATGTTCTGTTCCGATTAGCTGTAGGAAATAGGAAATTGAGATTCTGAGAAGTTTTGTTCTTAAATACTCTGCCCCAGAAGTCAGTTAACCCTGATTTTTTACAAGCAATTTAGCAATTTTTTCTTTTTTCCCCCAGGAAAGTCGACGACGATTTGTGAAAGTGTGTCAAAGCGTTATAATTTGAAGGGCCTCATTTTTGAGCAATTTTGTAAATTCTGTACAGCTATTTAGTCCTTTATAATGGTTAACTGACTTTTGGGCCACCGTATAACTTTTAATCTGGAATCGTAAAGGAACTTTGAAAGTTTTTATGCTTGTTTTATAATAAATTTAAACGAATTCTTTAATTGAATAAGAGAATTTGAAGGACATTCTTAAAGGGCATTTTACTTTCCCGGCTATTATATATATAATAGAGGAAAAGTTGAGCGATCGATCAAAAAATGACCCCCCGAAGATTATTACATTTTTGGACTCAGATGATCTTGAAACGTCGAGAAATTCAAAAAAATAAAAAATAAAGAGTTTTTTCTGTATTTATGGATGATAGTGTGCGGAAGAAGCTCGATTTTTTTCCCATCTACTTTAAAGCTTAATAACTCCTGTGCCTTTTTGTTGAAAATTTCTGAAATTTTGCAGGGAGGTTTGTGTATTAGGATAAAATTTTTATAGAAATTTTCTGGAAAAATCGGACCATTGGTTGGTTAGATATGATCCCCATCCCCTTAATATCTCTCGAACCAATCTGGAGACTTATAAAGGTAATGAAAGTAATTATTAGGGATAAAAAATAATTAAAAATATCGGGAAAGTCTAGCAACAACGTTGTCAGCTTTTTAAAATAGAAGTAATTAACGAGTATCAGAATAAAGCATAAATTATAAAGGAATTATCTTAAAAGTTTTCTTTGAGTTTACACAAGATCCTATTATAAACATATGTTTTATTTATTTATAATAAAATCTTCTCTAAACTCATGAAATTTTTAAAATGGATCTCTTTTATCTTTCTTACTATCCTTCGACAGAAACAACAGATATAAAGACGTGAGATAGCGCACTAAAAAAGAAAAATGTAAAAAAAAATTTATATATATTTTTGGCTGCTGGAAAATAATAAAGATGCGGTGAATGATAAAAAGAAAGAAGTAAAATAGAGCTAAATTTACACGTGTATTTACATAGTGACACCTAATTAAAATTCATTTTGATTAAGTGTCACCGTTCATTAAAGCTTATTTGACCTCTAAAATTGGGTAATTCGATATCTTAGATTGAGGTAAAGAGTATGAATTACTGACAGATAGATTTAGGGGGGTGTGCAGGGCACCACTGCACCCTCTTCTGAGGGTTATCAGTAAAAATTAAGGCATATCGTTTCCGTTTTTCACTCCTCCAAAAACTTCTGGATACGCTATTGATTATTGAGGATAATAGAATAATACTACAGCTATGGAAAGAGCCTTACATTAATTACGTGTACAGTTTTTGATTCACTTTTGACCCCTCCTTTTAGTTACGTGTAATAGTTTGTAACTTTCCTGACATTGAATAAATGACTAAAAAGTTCTACAAATGTATTCTAACTGATAGTTTATTCATACAACTAGTATAGGCTCGTATGCTACCAAAAACCTAAAAATTAAGCTTTTTGCCATTTTATAATAATAATTAATAATATAAAACTGTTTAAAATAAAATCTCGTAACAGATGGCGCCACACACAATTTTAACTCTTGCAGGGAAAGTTACCCAACTAGTTGCTGGATTTTGTTTTGTTTTTTTCTTACAAATTTTACAAAAATTGTTCGATACAGCGTTTTTAAGCTCGACTGTTCACATCTGTACTTGGAATATACAATAAATAAATAAATAAAAACACGGTGAACTGACTTTTGGGTCTCGTAGCGAATAAAATCGGCCATTTTTTACAAGGAAACAATTGAATTTTGGCTTACAATAGAAAATTCGTAAATAAAACTCTCTTACCTATTTAATTACGAATAAAAGTAATTCTTCGAAATAGGTTATGCGAAGAAGAAAACAAAATGGTGTCTTATCCAATTTTAAACTGTTGAAGCTTGTGTGTAAGATGTGTTTAAGCGAAGTTACGTGAAGATAAGTGCACTTTTACAATAGATTAGAAGAGAATTTTTACCGTTTTCTATGGCGTAAAGCCATTTCGTAAAAGGTAATTTTATTATTTCTAACACCCAAGATACTTTTGGAAATCAGGTCACCATAACGAGTCAACGAACTCAAAAAAAGTTTTAGTTTTCAGATTATGATCTTACCTATCGAGTAGAAGTATTTCCTGTCTAGGAAGACATACTTTTATCCGTTTAATCAGTTACAATTTATCACATTATCTTCCAAACACGTGATGTTAACAGGACCGGATTTTCAAATAGTCTCTCTTTATAAGTCTATAGCTTAGGACCTCGCATATTTACGCGTGATTTTGTTATAGGGAAAGGCCTCTTATATGTTATAGATTAGGGCCTCGCATTTTTACAAGTAATTTTCTTATAGGGAAGAGCCTCTTATGTGTTATTCCCAAACTGCGACCATCATAGCTTAGAGCCACTGAAGTCTATACTCAGCTATTTCGCATAGTTTCTATGTCAAGAGTTTAATCAGTTCCATTTGCCCAGTAGGCAAGATCTGTATGGCCTGATTACAGTATGTACAGTATGGAAACGTGGATATGTACAGAAAATTATTATTTTTTAAATATTCTTGCTTAAAATTTTAGTAGAAGATATATTAAATAATAATTATGTAATATTTTTTAATGAATAGTAAATTATTTCAGGAAATATTATGTTGAAAACAAAATAATATAGATGAAGAAATGCTTAATAATATCCTAAGGTATTATTATAATAATTTTTTAAAATTACTTTTCTTGTTATTATTTCATTTTATTTTATTTCATTCTTAAAATGTAAGAATTCATAAAATCATATATACCTCAGTATGTATTAAATTTATGTCATTATTTAATTTAACAAGGAAAAAAAATAATACTGTATTTCTAATTTAAAGGAAAAAGTTATATTGCTAAAATTTAATGTTAATAAAGCATTGTAATTTATACGTAGATTAGCCCAAAATTCAGTTAATCACTGTAAAGGCTTGCACTTCTTTCAGCACTTTATTACTTTCCCGGCTGTTTTATATATTAGAGGGAAAGGACCAAACATGGCCCTCCAAAATTTTTACTTTTTGGACTCGGGGGACCTTGAAACGTCGAGAAATTCGGAGGTTTTTCTATATGTATGGATGTTTGTGTGTGGAGGGGCACGACTTTGTTTACCTACTTTGAAGCTTAATAATCCTGTGTCTTTTGTCGAAAATTTCTGAAATTTTGCAGTGTGTTTTCTGTATTAAGATCATTGATGATATTAAATTTTGGTGGTTAAAGATCGAGGGGATGAGAAGATAGAGGGCGGTCAAGTGTCTCATCTCGAGTACAGTTAGACTTAATGATATTACTCATTATTAGCATTTACAATTTATAAAACTCATCATTATCCTAAAAATTAAGCTTTTTGCCATTTTATAATAATAATTAATAATATAAAACTGTTTAAAATAAAATCTCGTAACAGATGGCGCCACACACAATTTTAACTCTTGCAGGGAAAGTTACCCAACTAGTTGCTGGATTTTGTTTTGTTTTTTTCTTACAAATTTTACAAAAATTGTTCGATACAGCGTTTTTAAGCTCGACTGTTCACATCTGTACTTGGAATATACAATAAATAAATAAATAAAAACACGGTGAACTGACTTTTGGGTCTCGTAGCGAATAAAATCGGCCATTTTTTACAAGGAAACAATTGAATTTTGGCTTACAATAGAAAATTCCATGTATTAATCAATCATAAATTGTATAGAAAAAATAAATTTAACAATAATTAATTTGATTTCTGTACAATTTTTCAGTTAGGTTTATATTCTTTGATTCTGTTAAATGTAAGCCAACTAAACAAATTTATTCTTTATAAATAAAATTACAAAGAATTAGAAATAAATTTGAGCATAATATTGTTTAAATAAGATTTGTACGAAGATCATCGATAATAATATGTATTATACAGGATGGTTTAAAAATCAGTTAACCGAAATATATTATTTACAACTCAAAAAATATACCTCGGTTAACTGACTTTTGGACAACTCTATATTATAAAGAGAATAGGTTTAGTTCCTGTAAAAACAAAAAAAAAAACCTCCACTAACGGCCACCTCCAAACAATAACCATTTTTTTTATGTTGAAGTCAGTGGCCGTTATTAAGAGATTTGACTGCATAAGTAATAAATATCATTAAAATGGAGGTATTTAAACTGTCAACTAAGTTGCAAAATCATAAAATAAATCTTTCTAAACGAAGGAGAAGAATTATCTAAAGATTTATTTTGTAAACAGCATAAATTACCAATAACAAAAATTATTATCGATTCGAAATAGTTTTCTTTCTTACGTTATTTACTGTACATTATGAAGAAAACGACAAGGAAGAGTTACGCGTAACATGGAAAGACATAAAGGAAACTGCAATATAATAAATGACAGGAAAAGATAAAGTAGATGTTTCGATAGAAGAATTTTCTATCCAGTAACACTTTAAGTGCTTAAAATGTTCTGTTCCGATTAGCTGTAGGAAATAGGAAATTGAGATTCTGAGAAGTTTTGTTCTTAAATACTCTGCCCCAGAAGTCAGTTAACCCTGATTTTTTACAAGCAATTTAGCAATTTTTTCTTTTTTCCCCCAGGAAAGTCGACGACGATTTGTGAAAGTGTGTCAAAGCGTTATAATTTGAAGGGCCTCATTTTTGAGCAATTTTGTAAATTCTGTACAGCTATTTAGTCCTTTATAATGGTTAACTGACTTTTGGGCCACCGTATAACTTTTAATCTGGAATCGTAAAGGAACTTTGAAAGTTTTTATGCTTGTTTTATAATAAATTTAAACGAATTCTTTAATTGAATAAGAGAATTTGAAGGACATTCTTAAAGGGCATTTTACTTTCCCGGCTATTATATATATAATAGAGGAAAAGTTGAGCGATCGATCAAAAAATGACCCCCCGAAGATTATTACATTTTTGGACTCAGATGATCTTGAAACGTCGAGAAATTCAAAAAAATAAAAAATAAAGAGTTTTTTCTGTATTTATGGATGATAGTGTGCGGAAGAAGCTCGATTTTTTCCCATCTACTTTAAAGCTTAATAACTCCTGTGCCTTTTTGTTGAAAATTTCTGAAATTTTGCAGGGAGGTTTGTGTATTAGGATAAAATTTTTATAGAAATTTTCTGGAAAAATCGGACCATTGGTTGGTTAGATATGATCCCCATCCCCTTAATATCTCTCGAACCAATCTGGAGACTTATAAAGGTAATGAAAGTAATTATTAGGGATAAAAAATAATTAAAAATATCGGGAAAGTCTAGCAACAACGTTGTCAGCTTTTTAAAATAGAAGTAATTAACGAGTATCAGAATAAAGCATAAATTATAAAGGAATTATCTTAAAAGTTTTCTTTGAGTTTACACAAGATCCTATTATAAACATATGTTTTATTTATTTATAATAAAATCTTCTCTAAACTCATGAAATTTTTAAAATGGATCTCTTTTATCTTTCTTACTATCCTTCGACAGAAACAACAGATATAAAGACGTGAGATAGCGCACTAAAAAAGAAAAATGTAAAAAAAAATTTTATATATTTTTGGCTGCTGGAAAATAATAAAGATGCGGTGAATGATAAAAAGAAAGAAGTAAAATAGAGCTAAATTTACACGTGTATTTACATAGTGACACCTAATTAAAATTCATTTTGATTAAATGTCACCATTCATCGCTTATTTGACCTCTAAAATTGGGTAATTCGATATCTTAGATTGAGGTAAAGAGTATGAATTACTGACAGATAGATTTAGGGGGGTGTGCAGGGCACCACTGCACCCTCTTCTGAGGGTTATCAGTAAAAATTAAGGCATATCGTTTCCGTTTTTCACTCCTCCAAAAACTTCTGGATACGCTATTGATTATTGAGGATAATAGAATAATACTACAGCTATGGAAAGAGCCTTACATTAATTACGTGTACAGTTTTTGATTCACTTTTGACCCCTCCTTTTAGTTACGTGTAATAGTTTGTAACTTTCCTGACATTGAATAAATGACTAAAAAGTTCTACAAATGTATTCTAACTGATAGTTTATTCATATAACTAGTATAGGCTCGTATGCTACTAAAAATCCACAATGCCTCCACCCCTCTCAAACTGCATACGTTAATTAATGGACTTCACCAAATTTTTGCCTATACGAGTAAATTTAAATTTAGCGAGCTTATTGGTGTACTGGAAGTTTTCAGCTTACAAAAATCGGTTCTGAAGAATTCAAATTTAAATTCGAATTTTTAAAAAATGAGCCAATAATGATAACTGTAGTACCATATCCGCCATCTGTTGGCTATTATATGAAATAAAACTATTAAATCCAGTTTATTTTGATTCTTTCCTGATAAAATATTCTTTTAAATGTTGTTTATAAATTCTCATTACAAGAATTTTTTTGCCTTTTCGTCCCTAATTTTAATTTGGTAATTTTAGCTTAAGGTTTGCTTCATTAAGGTATAAGTTACTCTAATGCTGTTACCATCAACATGATAGTAAAGTGACGCTATATTTAACAAGAATTTTATATAGAAAAATTCGTGTTTATATATATTTTTCTATAAAATTTTTATCAAAATAAATTTGATTTTAAAAACTATCAATATAACAATTGAAATTTGGAACAATTTAAACGAAGTTTCTGCACGACCAAGTACGAAGCATAACCAGAGAAACAGGGCTCTGGGCCCCTTACCTTTCTAGATGAAAAATAAAATAATAAAAATCAGAAAAAGATTTAAATGAGACAAATACACTCATACAACATTTAAAAATCTAAGGGTTTATTCTTTATTCACAGTACATAAGTGAGTGTAGATTTGCACGTTCTAATTTGCTCCCCCCCCATTCGGCTCTTCATTCATTGTACTGTACGAGGGTGAATGCAGGTTTGCACGTTCTAATTCGTCCCCCCTATTATCAGTTCTACTTAATCTACTGTTAGCGACGCATCGCTAAGTAAATTGACTAAGTTTTATTCTTCATACTTTCTGATATATATATCAGAAAGTTTTATTCGGGCGTAGTATGAAGAATAAAACTTAGTAGAATAAAACTTAAAATATAGAAATATATATATATCAAAATATTGTAGAAAAGTCATATTTTTCACAGAAAGTATATATCTTTATGAGAAAATTTTGAAGTTTCGCGTAGAGATCGGCAGCAACACGAAGAGAATTATTGATTACAATATATCATAAATGATTTTTCCGGCAGAGTTGATATCTTTTTTCTTCAGCCACAAGGGAATATATATATATATATATATAACAGAACGTTTTTCTAAAAACAAGTTTTACAATTATGGTCGAACCTCTAATAATGGCCACTTCCTAACAACGTCCACTTCTAAACGGCGGCCATTTTTTGAGAACGATGAATAAAAACGCATACAAAATAACCTCCAAACAACGGCCACATTTTAATGTTTCCATCAGTATCCGCTGTTCAGAGGTTTGACTGTATTTTGATATTTAATTGCCATAAAAAAAAACAGTAAAAATATATACCTAACTTTTTTACTTCGATATCAGTTTGATTATTTATTAATTTTAGAAAAATAGTGATTGCATACTGTAAAATAATTATAAAATTTATATTTTTAATGTAAATAATAACCTAAAGCTCACATTTTGCTTTCATGCCAGACGTGTTTGAAAATGTTTCACGAAAAATCCATAAAATAATCTTTAAATAACATTTTTCTTATTAAAAAATGATAAAAATATAGTCTAATATTTTTTCTACATTTTATATTAATTAAAAAGTGTGCTGTTTTAGTATTTAATCTCTTAATGTTTTCATACAAGCTCACTCTTTTAAGGTAATTATTTTTAATTTATTAATTTTTAAAATAAAACGTAATAAAAACATAATTAATTATGAATTATTCACGGGATCAGATTTAAAAAACAATTAAATTTACTCCGAAAAACTGGAAAATGAGTCGTTTAATCACAAGTCTCACGGCCAACGAGATTTGTACGATTCAAGATGGCGCCCACAATCGAGACGACATTGACGAATGCTGTGAAAACTCGCTGTTGAATTCGCAGTAAAACTTAAACCGAATAAAGTCACATAATAACGTATTTCTGGATGCATTGAAAGGGTAATATATTCTTGATCATATGCCTGATTACATAACCAATAACTGATCCAGAAATCTCAAGAGAGGGATGCAGAAAGGAAATAATATGCCTTCCAAATTTTTTACTACCCGAAATATCCGGATTTACTGGAAAAACCCCCGTATAAGGGGATGCAGCTAAGTCCTGCACCCCCCAAACCCGCTCCTAGAGATAAATATGTCGTCGGATCGTTTTCGTTGTAAATTACTAGAGAAGCTTTTTTATTTATTTATTTTTTTAATAAATTGGTCCCTCGGAGAGCAAACGTCTTTTATAACGGATTTTATATCTTTTCCTTATTGTTTTGCCGAAGTACAGCTAATTATATAATTATAATTTAATTAATAATTAAGCATATTTGTCCATTTACATTCATGGACTTTAATTTTGAGTTGTATATTAAGAAGAATTTTAAAATAGCCAAACCGTTAATAACGTCCATCTCTAAATAGCGGCTATTTTTTCGGAGATTTTATTTAATTTTTTTAACAGAAATTCATATGAAATGACCTCCAAACAACGGCCATTTTTTAAATGTTTGTTAGTGTCCGTTGTTCAGAGGTTTGATTATATTTATCGATTATTTTTATATTATGAAATTATTAATTAGTAAAGAAATGAATATTAATAATCATTTTAAAAATAAAAGAAGAATAATTATCAGTTCAAACGGATAAAAATTCCTTAGAAGTTCTTTAATTTTTTCTACATTTTTTAAAAATAATTTAATTGTTATTGGATTTATTATATTCTATTCTAAAGAATAAATTGCATAAGGAAGCAACAGAATTATTATTACTTTTTTTTTGTTATAAAGTTCATTTCTGTGAGGATAATTCCCGATCAACCCTATGATATGAATGAGTTACATGAAAACACAGAAGCACGTGACGAGTCTGTATTGTTTCTAATTGGTTTTCAATTGTTAGAAAACGACATATGGTGTTTTTATTCGCCGCTACGAGGCCGGAAAAAGATTTGAAACGTGCACCAATTCTGTCTGAATGAAAGGAATTGTATAATAGAGAAGAAAAAAAAACTGTAACTGGATCCAAATATTATTAAGTTAAGCTTAAAATTACAACGTGATTTATCCATAAATTTAATTCTAAAATTCTCACGAGAACGTCCTCTGTTTGTATATAAAGTATTCAATCAATTGTTTATACATTTTATAAAATTGACCTATTTATAGAAGTCCTATATGATAATGAAGCGTACGAACAATTTTTCAATTTTACAATTCAAATTTAAATCGGCCAATGATAAATAAAAGGGTTACGTATGACTCACGGGATATTTTTTTTTTCAATCTACTGACGTTCCATATTGAATGTTCTGTAAATTCTAGAATATTTTATCTGTTTCTTAAGTAAATTTATGCGTTTATCGATCACTCGAGCCGGAATCTAATCGATTTGGTGGAGTTATCCTTATAAGCGTGAACCACATCACGTAGGCATTTTAAATGTTCTTTTCCTTGAAAGGTTTTTTGTAGATAATACCATTTCTACGTTAAGCTTCGCAGTGAAAATGATTGTTAACTTGTAAAGCTCTTGAGTTATTGTCGAGTTTTTTCACGTCACGTATTACGTACCAATGCAATCAAATTCTAAATCGTATAAAGAAAATCTATAATTTATTTGATTAATTTGATTAAAATACCAACTAAAATGTGCCAGATTTATATGAAGGAATTCCGTACGGCCCGGGGCCTTCATATAAAGAAATGCAGTAAGCTGTATTTATACTGTTTAAATTTAAAGTAGAAAATGCTATTTCTTTACAGATTTTTCTGATATTTTATATATAATTATATAATTTTTTTTATTAAATTTATAGCATTTAGTTTTTATTTGCTCGAGCTCTAGTCGATACAAGAGGCAAATAATGCCCACATAAATAAACCCGTCCCTGTATCTAAAACATTAAAACTATTTTAATATTTTTATTAAAAGAATTAAAATAAAATAAAATGGATTAATTATCTCAAGATAAATATATATTTTATGATTTATGGCTTTATAACGGTTAAAATATTAAAAGAATAATAAACATAAACCCAATATTTTTTTCCAAGATTTATTGTTTAATTGCTATAAATAAAACATAAAATACATTGGTACATAATTATTTTGGGATGAAGTCTGTACTGAGATTTTATTTATAGATTTAAGTGCATTTAATATGCATTAAAGCAAAAATTATAATTCCAAATAAATGACCTTCAATGCAAAAATCAAGTTCAATGGCTTTAGAGTATGACAAGTGTAGTTAGTTACCTATTTATAAGTTTTAAACTGTACCAGTTTAAGTTCACGAGCATAAAAAAAAATTGTTCATTTAAATACATCTCGACTGTATTTTTTTGTTAATAAATATAAAAATTTATTAAGCTTATAATTATTTTTAAAAATTAAAAAAAAAGGATTCTTACAACATTTTTCACTGTAAAAATATAGATTCACATGTGTAACATATCTATATAATTTAGGCATTGCTATATACAAAATGCTAAGAACTGACACGTAAAGTAATTACACGAATAATGACCGTAATGTATATTTACAATAGATTTTTTTATAGGTATAGTCTGGGATTTTCTTTTACTCATCATTGGCTCTTTTCAGGTTGTCTCCATATTCAGATGGTTCGTAGTCACTGCTGGAAAATGATCTAGAAAGATTTTTGGGAGTTAAAATTGGCATTTTATACAGAAAATAGAATTAGAAACTTACTGTGTATTAGAAGCTAAAGGGAAGTCTCCACCAGTATATTCTCCACTGTCGAAATTATCTGTATTAAAATTGCTGACTGATACTGGGGAATTCAGAGTTTCTGATGATAGATGACCAAAGCCACCGGGACCAAAAGATCCACCAGAACCAAAAGATCCACCAGAAGCAAATGATCCACCGAATCCAGAAGGTGCCAAAGAACTGACAAAACCTGGGGGAACGCCGAAACTTGGACCACCAAACCCAATAGGTCCTCCGATTCCGGGTGGTCCGAAAGCACGAACGGGTGCTCCGAACGATCCAGCTGGAATTGGACCTGAAAATCCACCAGGAAATCCAAATCCACTGGGTCTAAATGGTAATCCGTAAGGAGAAGGTCCACCTCCTCCTCTGTTGAAACCCAGAATGCTTCCTAGTGTACTTATTCCCAAAGGACTTATCTGCGAATTAACTTGAGATGCTAGAAGCAAGCACGCAAGGACGAATATCTTCATTGTTGTATAGTAGAGTTTTCTGTCAAGAGAAAAGAAATTTTGCTTAATGAATGATTTCAAGCAAATGTAAAAATATAAATGATATATTTACCAGAGGAACGAAGAGAGACGAGTGCTCAGTGAATGATAGAGGAAAGAATAAAGTAACCTCTATTATCACGGATCCTTATATGTGTGATGAGGGGAGCGACAAAAATCTAGAGCAAGTTGGTGGGTCGTTGAGTTGTGTGACCTTATTGCTGTTATTTTCATCTTGGGGGTTGTCTGTTCCTCGTTTAGTCATCGCATGAGTCTTGGACATCTTTACATATCGTGATTACACTTTACTGTCATTGCTCCAAGAGAAAGGGGTGAATAATCCGATAACTGTAAAATTTCTCGTAGAGATTAATTTCCTCTTTCTTTATCTGTTAATATTATTAAATTTTCTTATCGGATGTGGTTTCATTATTTTTATTATTTATATAAAAATTCCTCGATAAGTAGTGAAAGACAGTTTTAGGTAAAGGCTAATCAAGTGTAACGATTAATCAACTTAATTAGTACATAAAAATGTCAATGTCCGTCCTGTTTCAAGTGCAGATGGAAGTTTTATAATTAAAATGTTACGAAAAAGTTATCTATAATTTAAATTGTTTTTTTATATCGGCTGATAAGATTTATACATTTTTATTTTACAATTTAACCACTTTTTCTCGTTACAGTTGATATCCTGAAGGTGGAAGAAATCCAGTTTAAGCTTGGTTAAAATGCCCATTGTTTACACTGCAACGATCTAGAAGATTTAACGTGACAATGCTGAAAGGATATACAATATTATCTAGCTTAATACATCCCATTCATTGATTCGTTAATATATCAGTTAATATTTTCTGGCGCATTTTAGCAATGGTTATGCATTTTGACCTGAAATTTAGCAATTGCAAGGTCACTGGAACGTCTAAAGTAGTTCACCTGAGATTCACTCCAGGGTCTGTTCTGAAGTTTTGAGTTCATCAACCTTCACACTCGTTACAAGACTTTATTTATGGATATTCTTTTATTTTGAATTTTGAAAGGGGCAGTTTTATGCATGTGGGTAGTGTGTAAACAGAATTATTTTCATTAATGACTTTATTTTGAGAGGCTGTTTCTCCTTTATAGAATATACAGGAAAGTTTTCTAATTTTTTTTTTTTTCTCTTTTACCTAAATCATAACGAGAGCATGTGGAAATCCCAGACTTAATGTACTCACTTACCATTTCAAGAATGAAAATATCATTACCAAACTAGGAAATATCGTTCTTTTATTGTTTAGGATGTGTAACCATCTGTAAATAAAATTATTTTTGGATATTTATTATACGGAAAATACGGCCAAAATATACATTTATTTTAATTAAGTTTCTTCTCCTATTTATACTATTTTTATACATTTAACTACTTAATTATAATAACAATAAAGTCACGTCTTTTTCCAAGTCGTAAACGTAATTAATTGTTATAATTTTAAATACACAGTGCTAAATTAATAAGAGAAAATCCTTCGTAGTAAATGTACAACTATTAAAGGTAGAAAAATTATATTTTTATTACTTTTTAAATAAAATTTTAAGATAAAACACTAGAATATTTGTCATTTTAATTAAAAAATATGTTTTTAAATGCTTTAATTAGGAAAAATCGATTAAAAAGTCGAGAATTGAGATAACAGGTCTATGTCCTTTCTACGAGGAATAACTCATATTTATTCGTGTTTTATCTATATTATGGATAAGATGTCATCAAAATTATCCTTAAAATTAAAAATTGTATAGATTTTAAATGATCATTTGATACATAATTTACGAAAAATGCGGAAATTAATTGAAGAATGTTTTCTTTGTTGAAATCAAACGACCTTGATATCCAGTAAAGACTAAAGATTTGATTTCAAGATTGCAATACGCCTTTAAGAATATAATATTCNCAGCGTTTTTAAGCTCGACTGTTCACATCTGTACTTGGAATATACAATAAATAAATAAATAAAAACACGGTGAACTGACTTTTGGGTCTCGTAGCGAATAAAATCGGCCATTTTTTACAAGGAAACAATTGAATTTTGGCTTACAATAGAAAATTCCATGTATTAATCAATCATAAATTGTATAGAAAAAATAAATTTAACAATAATTAATTTGATTTCTGTACAATTTTTCAGTTAGGTTTATATTCTTTGATTCTGTTAAATGTAAGCCAACTAAACAAATTTATTCTTTATAAATAAAATTACAAAGAATTAGAAATAAATTTGAGCATAATATTGTTTAAATAAGATTTGTACGAAGATCATCGATAATAATATGTATTATACAGGATGGTTTAAAAATCAGTTAACCGAAATATATTATTTACAACTCAAAAAATATACCTCGGTTAACTGACTTTTGGACAACTCTATATTATAAAGAGAATAGGTTTAGTTCCTGTAAAAACAAAAAAAAAAAACCTCCACTAACGGCCACCTCCAAACAATAACCATTTTTTTTATGTTGAAGTCAGTGGCCGTTATTAAGAGATTTGACTGCATAAGTAATAAATATCATTAAAATGGAGGTATTTAAACTGTCAACTAAGTTGCAAAATCATAAAATAAATCTTTCTAAACGAAGGAGAAGAATTATCTAAAGATTTATTTTGTAAACAGCATAAATTACCAATAACAAAAATTATTATCGATTCGAAATAGTTTTCTTTCTTACGTTATTTACTGTACATTATGAAGAAAACGACAAGGAAGAGTTACGCGTAACATGGAAAGACATAAAGGAAACTGCAATATAATAAATGACAGGAAAAGATAAAGTAGATGTTTCGATAGAAGAATTTTCTATCCAGTAACACTTTAAGTGCTTAAAATGTTCTGTTCCGATTAGCTGTAGGAAATAGGAAATTGAGATTCTGAGAAGTTTTGTTCTTAAATACTCTGCCCCAGAAGTCAGTTAACCCTGATTTTTTACAAGCAATTTAGCAATTTTTTCTTTTTTCCCCCAGGAAAGTCGACGACGATTTGTGAAAGTGTGTCAAAGCGTTATAATTTGAAGGGCCTCATTTTTGAGCAATTTTGTAAATTCTGTACAGCTATTTAGTCCTTTATAATGGTTAACTGACTTTTGGGCCACCGTATAACTTTTAATCTGGAATCGTAAAGGAACTTTGAAAGTTTTTATGCTTGTTTTATAATAAATTTAAACGAATTCTTTAATTGAATAAGAGAATTTGAAGGACATTCTTAAAGGGCATTTTACTTTCCCGGCTATTATATATATAATAGAGGAAAAGTTGAGCGATCGATCAAAAAATGACCCCCCGAAGATTATTACATTTTTGGACTCAGATGATCTTGAAACGTCGAGAAATTCAAAAAAATAAAAAATAAAGAGTTTTTTCTGTATTTATGGATGATAGTGTGCGGAAGAAGCTCGATTTTTTTCCCATCTACTTTAAAGCTTAATAACTCCTGTGCCTTTTTGTTGAAAATTTCTGAAATTTTGCAGGGAGGTTTGTGTATTAGGATAAAATTTTTATAGAAATTTTCTGGAAAAATCGGACCATTGGTTGGTTAGATATGATCCCCATCCCCTTAATATCTCTCGAACCAATCTGGAGACTTATAAAGGTAATGAAAGTAATTATTAGGGATAAAAAATAATTAAAAATATCGGGAAAGTCTAGCAACAACGTTGTCAGCTTTTTAAAATAGAAGTAATTAACGAGTATCAGAATAAAGCATAAATTATAAAGGAATTATCTTAAAAGTTTTCTTTGAGTTTACACAAGATCCTATTATAAACATATGTTTTATTTATTTATAATAAAATCTTCTCTAAACTCATGAAATTTTTAAAATGGATCTCTTTTATCTTTCTTACTATCCTTCGACAGAAACAACAGATATAAAGACGTGAGATAGCGCACTAAAAAAGAAAAATGTAAAAAAAATTTATATATATTTTTGGCTGCTGGAAAATAATAAAGATGCGGTGAATGATAAAAAGAAAGAAGTAAAATAGAGCTAAATTTACACGTGTATTTACATAGTGACACCTAATTAAAATTCATTTTGATTAAGTGTCACCGTTCATTAAAGCTTATTTGACCTCTAAAATTGGGTAATTCGATATCTTAGATTGAGGTAAAGAGTATGAATTACTGACAGATAGATTTAGGGGGGTGTGCAGGGCACCACTGCACCCTCTTCTGAGGGTTATCAGTAAAAATTAAGGCATATCGTTTCCGTTTTTCACTCCTCCAAAAACTTCTGGATACGCTATTGATTATTGAGGATAATAGAATAATACTACAGCTATGGAAAGAGCCTTACATTAATTACGTGTACAGTTTTTGATTCACTTTTGACCCCTCCTTTTAGTTACGTGTAATAGTTTGTAACTTTCCTGACATTGAATAAATGACTAAAAAGTTCTACAAATGTATTCTAACTGATAGTTTATTCATACAACTAGTATAGGCTCGTATGCTACTAAAAATCCACAATGCCTCCACCCCTCTCAAACTGCATACGTTAATTAATGGACTTCACCAAATTTTTGCCTATACGAGCAAATTTAAATTTAGCGAGCTTATTGGTATACTGGAAGTTTTCAGCTCACAAAAATCGGTTCTGAAGAATTCAAATTTAAATTCGAATTTTTAAAAAATGAGCCAATAATGATAACTGTAGTACCATATCCGCCATCTGTTGGCTATTATATGAAATAAAACTATTAAATCCAGTTTATTTTGATTCTTTCCTGATAAAATATTCTTTTAAATGTTGTTTATAAATTCTCATTACAAGAATTTTTTTGCCTTTTCGTCCCTAATTTTAATTTGGTAATTTTAGCTTAAGGTTTGCTTCATTAAGGTATAAGTTACTCTAATGCTGTTACCATCAACATGATAGTAAAGTGACGCTATATTTAACAAGAATTTTATATAGAAAAATTCGTGTTTATATATATTTTTCTATAAAATTTTTATCAAAATAAATTTGATTTTAAAAACTATCAATATAACAATTGAAATTTGGAACAATTTAAACGAAGTTTCTGCACGACCAAGTACGAAGCATAACCAGAGAAACAGGGCTCTGGGCCCCTTACCTTTCTAGATGAAAAATAAAATAATAAAAATCAGAAAAAGATTTAAATGAGACAAATACACTCATACAACATTTAAAAATCTAAGGGTTTATTCTTTATTCACAGTACATGAGTGAGTGTAGATTTGCACGTTCTAATTTGGCCCTCCCCATTCGGCTCTTAATTCATTGTACTGTACGTGGGTGAATGCAGGTTTGCACGTTCTAATTCGTCCCCCCTATTATCAGTTCTACTTAATCTACTGTTAGCGACGCATCGCTAAGTAAATTGACTAAGTTTTATTCTTCATACTTTCTGATATATATATCAGAAAGTTTTATTCGGGCGTAGTATGAAGAATAAAACTTAGTAGAATAAAACTTAAAATATAGAAATATATATATATCAAAATATTGTAGAAAAGTCATATTTTTCACAGAAAGTATATATCTTTATGAGAAAATTTTGAAGTTTCGCGTAGAGATCGGCAGCAACACGAAGAGAATTATTGATTACAATATATCATAAATGATTTTTCCGGCAGAGTTGATATCTTTTTTCTTCAGCCACAAGGGAATATATATATATATATATATAACAGAACGTTTTTCTAAAAACAAGTTTTACAATTATGGTCGAACCTCTAATAATGGCCACTTCCTAACAACGTCCACTTCTAAACGGCGGCCATTTTTTGAGAACGATGAATAAAAACGCATACAAAATAACCTCCAAACAACGGCCACATTTTAATGTTTCCATCAGTATCCGCTGTTCAGAGGTTTGACTGTATTTTGATATTTAATTGCCATAAAAAAAAACAGTAAAAATATATACCTAACTTTTTTACTTCGATATCAGTTTGATTATTTATTAATTTTAGAAAAATAGTGATTGCATACTGTAAAATAATTATAAAATTTATATTTTTAATGTAAATAATAACCTAAAGCTCACATTTTGCTTTCATGCCAGACGTGTTTGAAAATGTTTCACGAAAAATCCATAAAATAATCTTTAAATAACATTTTTCTTATTAAAAAATGATAAAAATATAGTCTAATATTTTTTCTACATTTTATATTAATTAAAAAGTGTGCTGTTTTAGTATTTAATCTCTTAATGTTTTCATACAAGCTCACTCTTTTAAGGTAATTATTTTTAATTTATTAATTTTTAAAATAAAACGTAATAAAAACATAATTAATTATGAATTATTCACGGGATCAGATTTAAAAAACAATTAAATTTACTCCGAAAAACTGGAAAATGAGTCGTTTAATCACAAGTCTCACGGCCAACGAGATTTGTACGATTCAAGATGGCGCCCACAATCGAGACGACATTGACGAATGCTGTGAAAACTCGCTGTTGAATTCGCAGTAAAACTTAAACCGAATAAAGTCACATAATAACGTATTTCTGGATGCATTGAAAGGGTAATATATTCTTGATCATATGCCTGATTACATAACCAATAACTGATCCAGAAATCTCAAGAGAGGGATGCAGAAAGGAAATAATATGCCTTCCAAATTTTTTACTACCCGAAATATCCGGATTTACTGGAAAAACCCCCGTATAAGGGGATGCAGATAAGTCCTGCACCCCCCAAACCCGCTCCTAGAGATAAATATGTCGTCGGATCGTTTTCGTTGTAAATTACTAGAGAAGCTTTTTTATTTATTTATTTTTTTAATAAATTGGTCCCTCGGAGAGCAAACGTCTTTTATAACGGATTTTATATCTTTTCCTTATTGTTTTGCCGAAGTACAGCTAATTATATAATTATAATTTAATTAATAATTAAGCATATTTGTCCATTTACATTCATGGACTTTAATTTTGAGTTGTATATTAAGAAGAATTTTAAAATAGCCAAACCGTTAATAACGTCCATCTCTAAATAGCGGCTATTTTTTCGGAGATTTTATTTAATTTTTTTAACAGAAATTCATATGAAATGACCTCCAAACAACGGCCATTTTTTAAATGTTTGTTAGTGTCCGTTGTTCAGAGGTTTGATTATATTTATCGATTATTTTTATATTATGAAATTATTAATTAGTAAAGAAATGAATATTAATAATCATTTTAAAAATAAAAGAAGAATAATTATCAGTTCAAACGGATAAAAATTCCTTAGAAGTTCTTTAATTTTTTCTACATTTTTTAAAAATAATTTAATTGTTATTGGATTTATTATATTCTATTCTAAAGAATAAATTGCATAAGGAAGCAACAGAATTATTATTACTTTTTTTTTGTTATAAAGTTCATTTCTGTGAGGATAATTCCCGATCAACCCTATGATATGAATGAGTTACATGAAAACACAGAAGCACGTGACGAGTCTGTATTGTTTCTAATTGGTTTTCAATTGTTAGAAAACGACATATGGTGTTTTTATTCGCCGCTACGAGGCCGGAAAAAGATTTGAAACGTGCACCAATTCTGTCTGAATGAAAGGAATTGTATAATAGAGAAGAAAAAAAAACTGTAACTGGATCCAAATATTATTAAGTTAAGCTTAAAATTACAACGTGATTTATCCATAAATTTAATTCTAAAATTCTCACGAGAACGTCCTCTGTTTGTATATAAAGTATTCAATCAATTGTTTATACATTTTATAAAATTGACCTATTTATAGAAGTCCTATATGATAATGAAGCGTACGAACAATTTTTCAATTTCACAATTCAAATTTAAATCGGCCAATGATAAATAAAAGGGTTACGTATGACTCACGGGATATTTTTTTTTTTCAATCTACTGACGTTCCATATTGAATGTTCTGTAAATTCTAGAATATTTTATCTGTTTCTTAAGTAAATTTATGCGTTTATCGATCACTCGAGCCGGAATCTAATCGATTTGGTGGAGTTATCCTTATAAGCGTGAACCACATCACGTAGGCATTTTAAATGTTCTTTTCCTTGAAAGGTTTTTTGTAGATAATACCATTTCTACGTTAAGCTTCGCAGTGAAAATGATTGTTAACTTGTAAAGCTCTTGAGTTATTGTCGAGTTTTTTCACGTCACGTATTACGTACCAATGCAATCAAATTCTAAATCGTATAAAGAAAATCTATAATTTATTTGATTAATTTGATTAAAATACCAACTAAAATGTGCCAGATTTATATGAAGGAATTCCGTACGGCCCGGGGCCTTCATATAAAGAAATGCAGTAAGCTGTATTTATACTGTTTAAATTTAAAGTAGAAAATGCTATTTCTTTACAGATTTTTCTGATATTTTATATATAATTATATAATTTTTTTTATTAAATTTATAGCATTTAGTTTTTATTTGCTCGAGCTCTAGTCGATACAAGAGGCAAATAATGCCCACATAAATAAACCCGTCCCTGTATCTAAAACATTAAAACTATTTTAATATTTTTATTAAAAGAATTAAAATAAAATAAAATGGATTAATTATCTCAAGATAAATATATATTTTATGATTTATGGCTTTATAACGGTTAAAATATTAAAAGAATAATAAACATAAACCCAATATTTTTTTCCAAGATTTATTGTTTAATTGCTATAAATAAAACATAAAATACATTGGTACATAATTATTTTGGGATGAAGTCTGTACTGAGATTTTATTTATAGATTTAAGTGCATTTAATATGCATTAAAGCAAAAATTATAATTCCAAATAAATGACCTTCAATGCAAAAATCAAGTTCAATGGCTTTAGAGTATGACAAGTGTAGTTAGTTACCTATTTATAAGTTTTAAACTGTACCAGTTTAAGTTCACGAGCATAAAAAAAAATTGTTCATTTAAATACATCTCGACTGTATTTTTTTGTTAATAAATATAAAAATTTATTAAGCTTATAATTATTTTTAAAAATTAAAAAAAAAGGATTCTTACAACATTTTTCACTGTAAAAATATAGATTCACATGTGTAACATATCTATATAATTTAGGCATTGCTATATACAAAATGCTAAGAACTGACACGTAAAGTAATTACACGAATAATGACCGTAATGTATATTTACAATAGATTTTTTTATAGGTATAGTCTGGGATTTTCTTTTACTCATCATTGGCTCTTTTCAGGTTGTCTCCATATTCAGATGGTTCGTAGTCACTGCTGGAAAATGATCTAGAAAGATTTTTGGGAGTTAAAATTGGCATTTTATACAGAAAATAGAATTAGAAACTTACTGTGTATTAGAAGCTAAAGGGAAGTCTCCACCAGTATATTCTCCACTGTCGAAATTATCTGTATTAAAATTGCTGACTGATACTGGGGAATTCAGAGTTTCTGATGATAGATGACCAAAGCCACCGGGACCAAAAGATCCACCAGAACCAAAAGATCCACCAGAAGCAAATGATCCACCGAATCCAGAAGGTGCCAAAGAACTGACAAAACCTGGGGGAACGCCGAAACTTGGACCACCAAACCCAATAGGTCCTCCGATTCCGGGTGGTCCGAAAGCACGAACGGGTGCTCCGAACGATCCAGCTGGAATTGGACCTGAAAATCCACCAGGAAATCCAAATCCACTGGGTCTAAATGGTAATCCGTAAGGAGAAGGTCCACCTCCTCCTCTGTTGAAACCCAGAATGCTTCCTAGTGTACTTATTCCCAAAGGACTTATCTGCGAATTAACTTGAGATGCTAGAAGCAAGCACGCAAGGACGAATATCTTCATTGTTGTATAGTAGAGTTTTCTGTCAAGAGAAAAGAAATTTTGCTTAATGAATGATTTCAAGCAAATGTAAAAATATAAATGATATATTTACCAGAGGAACGAAGAGAGACGAGTGCTCAGTGAATGATAGAGGAAAGAATAAAGTAACCTCTATTATCACGGATCCTTATATGTGTGATGAGGGGAGCGACAAAAATCTAGAGCAAGTTGGTGGGTCGTTGAGTTGTGTGACCTTATTGCTGTTATTTTCATCTTGGGGGTTGTCTGTTCCTCGTTTAGTCATCGCATGAGTCTTGGACATCTTTACATATCGTGATTACACTTTACTGTCATTGCTCCAAGAGAAAGGGGTGAATAATCCGATAACTGTAAAATTTCTCGTAGAGATTAATTTCCTCTTTCTTTATCTGTTAATATTATTAAATTTTCTTATCGGATGTGGTTTCATTATTTTTATTATTTATATAAAAATTCCTCGATAAGTAGTGAAAGACAGTTTTAGGTAAAGGCTAATCAAGTGTAACGATTAATCAACTTAATTAGTACATAAAAATGTCAATGTCCGTCCTGTTTCAAGTGCAGATGGAAGTTTTATAATTAAAATGTTACGAAAAAGTTATCTATAATTTAAATTGTTTTTTTATATCGGCTGATAAGATTTATACATTTTTATTTTACAATTTAACCACTTTTTCTCGTTACAGTTGATATCCTGAAGGTGGAAGAAATCCAGTTTAAGCTTGGTTAAAATGCCCATTGTTTACACTGCAACGATCTAGAAGATTTAACGTGACAATGCTGAAAGGATATACAATATTATCTAGCTTAATACATCCCATTCATTGATTCGTTAATATATCAGTTAATATTTTCTGGCGCATTTTAGCAATGGTTATGCATTTTGACCTGAAATTTAGCAATTGCAAGGTCACTGGAACGTCTAAAGTAGTTCACCTGAGATTCACTCCAGGGTCTGTTCTGAAGTTTTGAGTTCATCAACCTTCACACTCGTTACAAGACTTTATTTATGGATATTCTTTTATTTTGAATTTTGAAAGGGGCAGTTTTATGCATGTGGGTAGTGTGTAAACAGAATTATTTTCATTAATGACTTTATTTTGAGAGGCTGTTTCTCCTTTATAGAATATACAGGAAAGTTTTCTAATTTTTTTTTTTTTCTCTTTTACCTAAATCATAACGAGAGCATGTGGAAATCCCAGACTTAATGTACTCACTTACCATTTCAAGAATGAAAATATCATTACCAAACTAGGAAATATCGTTCTTTTATTGTTTAGGATGTGTAACCATCTGTAAATAAAATTATTTTTGGATATTTATTATACGGAAAATACGGCCAAAATATACATTTATTTTAATTAAGTTTCTTCTCCTATTTATACTATTTTTATACATTTAACTACTTAATTATAATAACAATAAAGTCACGTCTTTTTCCAAGTCGTAAACGTAATTAATTGTTATAATTTTAAATACACAGTGCTAAATTAATAAGAGAAAATCCTTCGTAGTAAATGTACAACTATTAAAGGTAGAAAAATTATATTTTTATTACTTTTTAAATAAAATTTTAAGATAAAACACTAGAATATTTGTCATTTTAATTAAAAAATATGTTTTTAAATGCTTTAATTAGGAAAAATCGATTAAAAAGTCGAGAATTGAGATAACAGGTCTATGTCCTTTCTACGAGGAATAACTCATATTTATTCGTGTTTTATCTATATTATGGATAAGATGTCATCAAAATTATCCTTAAAATTAAAAATTGTATAGATTTTAAATGATCATTTGATACATAATTTACGAAAAATGCGGAAATTAATTGAAGAATGTTTTCTTTGTTGAAATCAAACGACCTTGATATCCAGTAAAGACTAAAGATTTGATTTCAAGATTGCAATACGCCTTTAAGAATATAATATTCTATAATATTATTAAATATTTAGGTCATTCTTTATATATATAGGCCTAATATATTGACTATTAAATATTATTATTAATTCATTTTTACTTTTTTACTTTTAAATCTCTTTTATTATTACTGTAGAAATTTTCATTAAGGCAAGAATTATATAAATTAATTTAATAAGTTTTTGAAATTTTTGGGATTTTTTATTTTTAATGTTAAAATATATATATATATTAGTATAATTAGATTCATGAATTAATGATTTTTAACGGTTTAATGGATTCCCGTTTTGCTGGAGGCATGTGTTCTGTAATGTAAATTATGTTTAAATTTCCTTCGGCTACAATTTTGCAAATAAATTCTGTAGAATTTGCATATTTTTCTGGTTTTAATTCTAAATTTTCGCTATAATATTTTTCCTTTTATAAATATTATTTCAAAAATGAAAAATAATCAGATAATTCTCTGAAAATTGTATATTTTTCCATTGCAATTTTGAAATATTTAACGATAAAATCTAGGATATTAGCGAATTGATTAGTCTAAATATTTTTTATAATTTTATAGAAAATTAAAATATTTTATTATTATTATTAACATCATCATCATCAGTGCCTGATTTCCTACTAGTCACACGAGCACGAGGGGTCCCCCGGTCTCAGAGGCCCTAAAATTGGAAAAAATAAAGATATTTTACTGTTTTTTTTTATCCTATTGATAATTTATAATTAATTCCATGGACGTTATAAACACACAGGTATATACAATAAGAATGCACACATAGATAACACACGAAACAATAATACAAATACAGTACACAGATACATGCAATAACGATAAATAAATAAGAATAATCTAAAATTATGTAGATGGTCTCCAATGTTCTGTGCCTAAAATTAAGACCTCAAAGGTCTTAATCTTCCACTGGTTATTATATCAAATTTTAAATATGATTATATAACTCTATGCCTTGCAATTTTACAGGAGAAGTAAATTTTGGAAAATATATTATAGTATTATCTTCATAATTTGGACTTGTTCGGAATGAAAAATTTAATGTAATTTACATACAAATTGGCATATTTTAAATTTAAAAAATGTCTAAAATATAAGTAAAATACTGAAGCGTTGTGAGGGAGGAACCTTGTGTGCCTGTGTTTGTTCATATGTATATAATGCTTTTAGATATGTATTTTATTTATGTTTTCTTATGTTTAATAAGATTATTTGATAAGGTTCTGGAGTCCCGAAAATTTATTGAATGCAAAAGTAACATATACAGTCAAACCTCTAAATAATAGCCACATTTAAAAATGGCCGCTATTTAGAGTGTCCGTCATTGAGGTTCAACTATACATAAAATAACTTAAAATTTACATTATAAGTAGTAAAAAAATCAGTTTTTATTTGTTGTATTAATTTTGTTCACATATTTTTATTGCTGTAGGAGAGAGGTGAAACTCAATTTATAATTCCAATTCTACATAGGGCTATATGTATTAAAATAAATATAATGCAGCTGTATTGTGTATCTTTAGAAGGGTGGGGGTCTTATTTGTGTGTGCAGGTCCTGCATATAAATATAAATGTATATTTTATATTTATATACAGAACTAGAGACACGAATAAGATCCCACACGTCTCCTAAAAAAACATGAAGATAAAATTTTCTTTAACATTCTGTAGGATGTTTATAAATTTTACAGATGCAGTTGTGTTTTATTTAATTTTGAAGATGTTTGTGAGTAAAATATTTGACTGTTTACACTCATTTTGAAAAAATAATACACATAAAATTATTAATTTTCAAGCGTTTTTATTGGATCATATTTTATTATTTTTTTACATAGTTTGTATCAAAATATTATTATTATTTAAATTTAAATATATAATAGTTACTAAATATTAAAGCTGTGTAATATTAAAACACTAAAGCCATGTTATACAGAATTTTTTCTAAGTTAACCAAGCAGAAATCTAACTTTCCTGATGGTTTTTTGATGGTGTTTTTAAGCAGAATTTTCTAAAAATAAATAAAATGAGAATAAAAAAGTGAAGGTGTTAACCATTAAACGCCCGTATACAAAAAACAATTAAAAGAGTATATTCAACTCGAGCCAAGTAAGTTTCGTATAAACAAATATAACCTCATTTTTAATAATCTAATTTTAAATACACGATAAAGAACTGTATAATATAACACTTTATAGTATCTTAATGGTGTTTTTGTTATGTTAATTATTAATTATCTACGGTCCTATATTGAATACATTATCTACAGTTCGATTATAACATTATGTATCGACGTTTAAGTTAAATTACAATCGATCTTTTCGTGTATGACATCATTTAATGTCGATAATCAGCAGATAAATGGGGGTTTTAATAACGAAGTTAAACGAAATTAAGAGGAGGATTGGATAGGAATCGTATCACAATGATGACACATTTCCTTAAGAATCTAATTAACCTCTCGTGCAAAAGTTTTTCCTTAAAATCGACATCCTATTTCAGTTATTTGAAGTATATTTTCGCACCAGGAAAATATCCTTTAACGTGATAAAACTTTTAAAAAAGAAATCCCTTTCCGTTCATTGTCAAGTGCGATAGAAGATATATTTTTCATGTAATTCTGTTGTTAGAAAATCAATTTTTTTTTGTATATTTAAAATATTTACACAAGTAAATTAATTCGTATGCATTATCTAGTTCAGGAATGAGGATAAAATTTATTTCAGAGATCGTAAGGTTAAGGTTGAGGTCGAAAATGTTAGATAAAAAAAAACTAAGTTAGGGTCAGGTTGGTTTCGGGAGATAACGTGTTTTATTTATTTATTTTATTTTTTTTAACTCTATATTTTCGGAGCATTTACTTAATGATTCGAATTTAGTTTATTTCTTAAGTTTTTTATGTACTTTTTTTCTGTTTTTCCTTAAAAAGTGTCCTGAAAAACTCGCTACGTGAAGCGATTATTTTCGAAGCAGTGGGTTAAGAAATTTATATTTTCAAATAAAAATTGAAAGCAGTAAAAAAACTTTCTGTTGATTTTAATTTAAAATTATAAAATCTATTTATTTTTTATATACATAAATACGTACCGTGTGCAGTAAGTTATGCACACAGGATAAATTACACAATGTAGATCTATACGTATGTAATACATTGTTCGGTATGTGCAGTGTTTTATCTGAATAGAACACAAAATAATAATATATTTAATATTATAAACATAATTTTTCGTATTATTAAAGATACTAGAAAATTCTTTATTTGAAGGTAGATTATTGCTTTAAAGACCAAAGTATATAACCCATTCAGATATGTTAATTGGGTTGTATAAATTAAATTGATGTATTACTCTGAACTCTACTTTTACTTGCACTACACGATTCTGTATATGAATATAATTATTTTAAATTACTAAATAGTAATGTAACTTGTGTATATGTATGTGGGAGTGTGGTATATAATTATCTAATAGTTCAAAATATATAATTATCTAATAGTTCTAAAATATCAAACTGATAGTTCTCTAGTAGAGAGATTTATAAATATACATAGAATATACATATATTAATTAGTTTATTCCTTTAAATTATACATACCTCTGTAAGGGGAAACAAAATAAAAATCTTATTTTACAAACGAAATAATATGTTATGTACACGTACATAGTTATACTACATTCATAATACATTATATTTAATTTATATTTTTATATGTAGATTTATGTACAGTACGTATATAAGTCTAAATAAGTATTTTTGATTTATGTATGAATTTTTCCAAAATTTTTAAAACTTTCATTATATTATACATAATTTAATTTGTTTATTTTAATAGAAAGAGCTGTTTAAAGACGTTATATCAAGTGAATTTAAATATAAAATCTCATTAAAATTAGTTTAGCGCTTTACAACTCTTTTGTGTAACAGATAAGAAGAATTCTTTGATGTGGAAAGGATTATTTCCATATTAAAGGATTCTTCTTATCCATATTAAAGGATTCTTTTTACTCCACATGAAAGGATTCTTCTTACTCCACATTAAAGGATTTTATCTTAAAGTATTCTTATTTATTACAGAAAACGATGTACAATTCACAATACTTCGGGTCGAAAATGTTGAATTTTTAATAATAAACCGAATTAAAAGACGATAAACCAATTCCCTATCCAAGTTTTTCTAGAAAATTAAGCGAGATCACGTAGGAAATTAGAAAAATAAAACAAATAAATATACTCAGATAAAATCGTAATTTAAGAGAAAAAAATTATTCTTTACAATATAGATAGGCTAATTTTCAAACGTTTACCTTTCGTAAAAGCTATCGAGGAAACAATCAAATAATATCCTAATTACAAAATCCGGAATAAAAGACATCTGTATCCTTTACAAAATAAAGCCCGAAGGCTTAAGAATTTCATACATGGTCCGAAAAAAATAAATAAATAAATTTCCTCTAACATAAATTTTAACAAATCTCCATTAGTGAGATCTTCAAATGCATTTAACATACTACAAGTTGATAGTTAAAGTAGGTCAAGTTGTTTCTTTAATGGAAATCAAAGCACTCGAGACACCCGAAAGTCCATCATTACAGTTCACTCAGTTTAACTGTGTAATGAAGATTATAATTCAAATCTCGTAGGGAAAATAATAATTTATTAATTAAGAAAAATTATACTTGTAAACGAGACGATGAGGAAGTTAATCGTCTCGAAGAAATGGTAAGAGAAATTTCAGAGAAAGCGAAGAAATTCGAACGTGTCTGCCTTATTTTTAGTGTTGATGGACTTAGATTTCGGTAATGAAATCATGTCACGAGTGTGCTGAACAGTACCCCTTTTTTGCTATTTACTTAATAAAAATATTTGAAGATCAAGGTCACTGAAGTACTATAAAAGTGAATGTCTCCACGTTCCTTCTATCTCAGCGTGAGAAAAACACATTAAACTAGCTTTAGTTGATGTTTTAATTAAATATTTCAATTTTTAATAATGAAATTAACAAAAAATATTAAAAAAATATGTAGGTAAAGTTATCATGAACACTGTTCCCTCGACCGAAATTCATTTTTTAGATCATTTTTACGTCATATAAGCCAACAAATATTAATCATCTAATTATTAAAATATAAAAGTAGCTTATATTCAAAATACAAGATGATTCGAGGGTTTGGTTTTATATATGAGTGCCATTTAACCGAATGCATAAGTCAATCTCTCTTATTTTTGGCCAATGCATTGTTAACACATCTGACGTTACGTGCACGCACGCATCATAAGATGCGTGTCTGCACGTAATCTCAGACATGTCTGTAGCGTGTCCAGACACCAGACGTAACACCAGACATAACATCGTTGTGTTCCTTCGGGTGGTTTGTGTTTTGTATGGAAACTTTTGACTGTATATATATCATTTGTTTTACTCGTTTTACATGCTTCGCGAAACAATTAATCATGTAAAATAAGAAAAAAACGTGACTTGTTTATTGTCAATCTGCAAACAGGAACATAAATCTAAATTTTTCAAGTATAATTAGTTTGGCACAAGTACAACATTTTTGCCATCTTGCGTGTTTTTTGCGTCCTTCAGAGCAATAAAATGTAAAGGTTTTGTGACAAAAATCTAGTTTAAAAAAGTTTATGCGATGATTTTTTCTCAGAAAGTTTATTTTTTTCCTTCATACTGTACATTTAATACAGAAAAATCGAATTTTCCTTTCCCTCTTATCTTCCTTTTAAGTACAGTGGCACCGCTGCAATTTTAGAACAATGTGAAACATTCCTGTTCAACCACGGTACAATAATCATCAAAAATTTTTTTTTATTTTTTACTTTTAATCTTTTCGAAAATTGATTTTTTTTTGTTTGTTTAAATATAAACTTTCTATACAAATATTGAAAGAGAAATTTTCTTTGTACAATAATTGTTTTATTATAAGTTAATTTTTACTTATTTATTACGAAATTTCCTCAATAGTTTGTTATATAAATCTTGAAATTCAAGAGATTAACAAACGTAATTGTGATTAATATATATTTTTATTGTCATATTCGAGGAGTGAAGAGGTCAGTGGACTGGGGTTCAGGCCAGTTATAAATGTGGGTGGTTATAATTCCACACCCAGTGCGGGGTTAGGAAATTTCGAGCCCCAGGCGAAACTTCAGATCCGGGTCTCCCAAAATCAATCATTTTTATTATATTTACCTCTGACCGTATTGGAAAAGCTACGAATTGTAGCGGATTAAGACCATTCGGGCCCTGGGCACACAAGATTGGGAGACTTCTACATAATTTTAAAATGTCGTAAAGTAACATCTAATTATATCTATAAAATTTTATGTATAAATTATAATATACAGTTGTAACGGTAAAAATTTTATTTTTTTCAGTTTCGGGGCCTCGAGACTCGGGTCCTCTAGGCAATGTGCCTCACGTGCCTAGTGGGAAATCCGGCACTGGCTGCGAATTGTTACTATTTTCACATTGTTCTCTAGATACTTAAAATTTTATTTACTTGTATGTGAGTTTACAAATTGATTTATCTCTGTCAGATACGGGCCTGAGGCAATTGCCTAATTTGCCTAGGTCTAAATCCGGCTCTGCCTACGCCCTCGAGAAGCCATAAATTTCAAGATCCATAACACAAATAAAAAAACACGGATTTTTCTCTATTTATTAACGGAAATTTTAATTTATACCAAGTTAAAATATAAATTTTTGGCTTTTGTATCCAGAACACGAACCAGATGACCCTGTGGTTCCCCCTTCTATCCGGGGTTGGCCAAGTGTTTACATTCATTTTATTTAATAAAATTGAAGTTTATACGTGAGATATTAATATAGATTATTAAATTTTTATAAAAGTAAAACGATTAAATCTATCCAAAATACTTTTACGGTGATTTTAAGTTATTATACTTGATCTATTTATTTTTCTGAAGTCAACAAGTTTGTTAAACTTTATAAATATCTCTTCTGTAACATAATTTTTTCATAAACTATTATTGTCGTGAATTTTTATACAAGTTTATAAAAAATTGAATAATCTCACATCGGATTATTCGAGCTCTAGCGACGTTTGAGGCTATTCTAGTACATTGTTCTAGCAACACTTACCTCTGAGGAAACGACTATTTGTACTAATTTTCATTATCATAATCGTTCATTAAGCTACTTAAGGCCTTCTACATGCAATTTTATCTCTACAATTGATTAAATAAGAATGATTAAATTGGAAAATGAAGCAATCTTATGATTTTCAGTGACGTAAAAAAACGTGAGGAAATAAAAGTTTATCGTATAAATTTACATCATTTATATTCCTCAGCATATTTTTTTTTAATCTGATAAAAGAGGTATATTTATCATATAACACTCTTACTGCTATCTAAATGTATGTCAGATATGAAAATTAAATATTGGCGATAAATTATTCAGTTTAAACTTGAAAGAATAAGGAAATAATACGAAATTTTTAAAATTTATTGGATCTATTCGTGAGTAAATTACATTAATTTATAATTACGTATTTCATCTTTAAAAAAATAGATCTGTTCTTATTCTAACGTAAAGGGTGGCCCAAAACTCGGTTAACCGTGTTTCAAGCACTTCAGCAATTATTAAAAGTGTGTAAAACGAGAAGAATCTCATTTTAAGCAATTGTATATTTGAATAAGACAATAATTTTAGTCTTCACGAAGATTAACTGACTTTTGAGCCACCGTGTAGAATTATATTTTTGGGAGACATGCTAAAAAATTTTTCATTTTTTTTGCCCGTCATCATCGTTCATCATTCTCATTCTAATGCTGAGCACACCTTAATCGACGGAATCACGTTTAGAATGACGTCAATGAGGCGATTGCCATATTAATTAGTAATCGAACCTATTTTTAATTTAACACACGTCTCGCGAGACGGATTTCCTTGCAAATTTAACTAGTTTGTGCTTATCTTAACCTTCTTGTATCCTTTAAAATTATAATTAATCCTATTAATTGTATCTCTGCATAATAATAATGCATACACAGAATGAGTAAGCCTCTTAGTGTAATCGATCCGTTTGAAGATTATCAAAATTACGCATTCCATGCAAATATGTTTGTGTGTATAGGTAATAATTTTGATTTAAAAAAGTTCCTGAAAAGTGGCCGCTGTTTAGATGTGTCCGTTATTGGAGGTTCGACTGTATATTACGGGAATTCCCACTGTTTCCCTACTCCTCCTCAAAACTAGATTTATTTATGATAAAAAATAGGCAAGCGTTGGAGTGGATTGCTGTTCCTCCTTATAGAGGTAGAGCTAAATAATAATAATTTTTTTATTAAACATACACCAATTATTATTATATTTTTAAATATGATAAAAATAAATTTGCCCATTGGCCCCCAAACGATCCTAGTCATCTATCGACCTGCAGACAAATCGATTGACCTCTAGAGGGTGGCTAACGTCTAGGTTGACAACCCCCAACATATTCGAAGAGTTTAAATATAGATTTATGAAATAAATAAGAAATAAACATTTCTTATTATACTTAATTTATAACAAAAAAAAAAAAAAAAGAGAAGACAGCATTCTCGAAAAATTTAGTCAAATTGTTATTACCCTCTTTCTTAGCCATGCATATCGGACTCGCTTCTTATCTTCTCCTGTTATCTATTATGTATTTAAAGTTCCATCTCTTCGACCATTTGCATATAATTTATTATAAATGCAAACATAATAAAAATAGGCTTATTACATTCGTCACGAAACGAAATTCGTGCTATCGACTTCGCTGTTAATTTCGAGTTCAAATTTTATGCAATTTACACTAAAAATTATGCAAATATCTAACAAATAGGTCTACGCATTCATGAATACAGAGAGTTTAAACTCGTGTTACACGGCAGTAAGCATCATTTCATAACAAGTTTACATCTTTTTAAACTCCAGCTGAGATAATGTCAGTTGCTGTATATTTTAAACGAAAGTGTTTAACGTTGGAAATTTAGAATTCCGCTTGTTAAATGAACGAAAAGATCAAAATGCCAAATAAATTATAATGAAATGTAAGCTAGGAAATTTTTATTCAAAAAAAAATTTAAGCCCCGGAGCCATTTTTTTTCTTTTTTTTGGAATTTTCCCTAAATGCTATTGGCCCCGGAGACCGACATTACAAAAACTGTTGAAGGAAGATTTAAATGAGATGTGTTAAGTATTTTCTTCTAATTATGCGAATAAAAAAAATAAAGGCCAATAGCAATCTTGTTGAAGTGTTACGAGCGAATGTAACATCATTACCACCATTTTGTTTTTTTTCTTCTTGGAAGGTGATTTAAAGTAATCGATTACAGTATTGCATGCAACGTTTATTTACGTTGTACAGTACAAATATATACAATGTACTGTAAATTGCGCTGATTTGCTTATTATAAATATAATAATTCGGTTATTGTTTATTATAATTGTTATATACGGTTAAACCTGAATAAACGGAACCTTAATAAAATGGGAAAATTCTTAGAAACGCAGCAATTTTCTGTGTTTAAAGAAAAAACATCTTCAAAACGGAAACCTGCCAAACCGGAAAAAATATTCGATCCCGTACGAGTCCGGATTACACAAGTTTCACTATATTTACTTCATAATTACTTTAATTATAATTTATTTAAAGTGAATTGCATACTACGAATATCTTTTAAAATTAATCGAAATTTGGACTACTTAGTTTTTAACTTTACTAGTGTAGAGTGTAATAAAGCAACATAACACGTTGGCGATCTGCCAAGTGGGATGCCTCCCGGGAGGACATTCTATAGGAAACTGGCCTTTATTTAGTTGTTAGACACGTGAATAAAACGTGGAAAACTCCACCATCCCTTTGTTCGGGAGCAAAACCAAGAGGTCTGGTCATTGTTCAGGGGTTTTGTCCACTTAGCCACCAGCTGGCCATTTATATTTGGATTTTAAATATAATCTTTATTATGTTTTTGTATCTAAAAACAAACTCAGATATTTATCTTTGGTTTAGTTATTAAAAGTTTAGTTTAGTATAAATTCTCTGATCTTCTTACTTAAATCAATTTAATTTTTCCTGCACAATTTTGACACAAAAAGATTTAGCTGTAAAAAGGGGAACCTTTTTACAGCTAAATCTTTTTGTGTCATTGGGTTAAAATCTATTATTTTAATAGATAGAAACAACATTACTTTTTTTTACATAGAATATGCGTAATAATTTTTATATTTATTTTCTATTAATTATTATTTTAACTCATACTTTGCTCTTATTTAAATCTTATAGCTCTTGTTAGAAACAACTGCTTTTTAATAGCAACCTGTATAAAACAACAAAGTCTTCTTGTTAATTATTATAACACTTAAATAAAATAATGTCACATATCCGTACCGAATGTAGAAGGGAGTCTTTGATTCATTAAAAATACATTGACTACATTAGAGATAACTAGCTGATAGAATAACAATAAGACTTAGTAAGTTGCACTATTAACATAGAAAACCATTTGTAAATGTCATATGTCATAATGCACCGTAAGAACTGAGATATCTTCTTCATAATTTCCTTAGAGATTTTAGTTTTAGTACAATCGTACATCGAAAATATGCTAATGAAGATACTTAATTACATTAAGTTTTGAAACGACTATGAAGATACAATGCCGATACCAAAACCCGGTTAGATAGAACCAAAAAAAAATGCTTTATCTTTCTAAGGCAAAATAGAAATTTTGCATAAATACGACCTTAGTTTTGTAGATAAAGCAAAGGAAACGTGAGAATATTTTGAGGTAATTCAATATTTATTCAAGTCAAGGATATACCTTTATTAAAGGATAACCTTTATTCAAAAACTTTACAATAAAAATGTTCATTAACGTTGAACATTCGTGTGAAATGTTTATATTTCCTCTTGGACTAGAAAATTGAAATTCTGCACAAATGTATAGTTCTATTATATTTATGTAGTTAATAGAAAAAAATCAAACACGCCCGAATTTTTCCTGTATTTTTTTTTCTATTTTGTAGACTTGCTTTTATTTCTTCAATTTTTGATACGTTATTTGCCACATAAATGATTACTCGAGCAGTCAGACATTCAAATCTCGAATATCAATGAAATATTATTGATTCTTTTGTCATGTTTTTATTACGAATATATTTATTATTAAAACTATATATAAAAATTATTTTGTATATAATTTTTTATAGGCCTGCTGATGATACTTATAAATTTTACAAGCGGATTACAAGCAAATTTAGTATTTTTTTAGTCCTCTAAAAATTGAAATAAAGTGAAGAATTCGAAAATTTAAGCTGAAGTTCATCTAGCAAATCTCGGAAGTGATCCAGAGCTTTAAAAAATCCTATTTTTGTGACTAATTATATTAAATAAATACAGAACATAAGATTCAAAGATGAAACTTTTTTGTTACCTTTTGAAATGAAAGCACATAAATTACTCTTGTTAACTGTAAAATATCATAAAAATTCTTTTTAAAAAAATAATAAAATAGCTTGGAAAATGAATTGTGAATGCCAAACATACTGCAACTCACTGACAACATAAAAATTTCCATTTGACAAATGAAGGCAAGCCTTAATTCGGGGATTATCCTCTTTGATGGCAACGCAAGATCCTATTACACAGAGGCAGCATCAGCACCCCACTTCATCAAATTCCAATTCATTCCAGCTTTGAAGAAGCAATGAAGAAGTAAAAGAAGTTCTTTTAAGTTTCGTCCATTTGCAAGACTTCTACAAGAGGAGTTTCTTTAACCTGGCGAAGCGATACGATAATTGCATCAATATAAGTGGAGTCTGTTTCGAAAAATAAAGTCAGAATGCCTATCAGTAATACTTGGTATCCAGGATAAAATTCTTGTTTATAGCCGACCCGATAAACTTATTATCGGGTATGACATCTCAAAAACCCAAGAGTCTTCTCTATTTAATTGTTAACATATTTAACGATTTGTTTATTATAATATGAAAATTCTGAAATTTGAAATAAACTTAAGAAAGTTAAATATTTTTGAAACTTAATTTAACAAATAGCCTATTTTGATACATTATTGAAGCGCATTTTCAAAAATTGTTGTCATACAAAAATTCCAGGAAACCAGTTGCTTAACTTTTGCGGCTAAATTTAAAACTACGCGTATGACGCCATCTGTTATGATATTTTATTATTATTAAAAACTTTTATACTTTAATTTATTATAAAATGGCAAAAAGCTTAATTTTGAGGGCAGGAATGGGTTTTATAAAAATTGTAAATGCTAATAACGAGTAAAATCGTCATTAAGTCTGTTCCCATTTGAGATATGATGCACGATCCCCCTTTATCTTCCCATCCTGTTGACCTTTAACCACCAAAATTTAATAGCATCAATCATCCGAATACATAAACCTCTCTGAAAAATTTCAGAAATTTTCGACAAAAAGCACTTTCAAACAGGGTAAACACAATCGTACCACACACACACATCTATAAATACAGGAAAAAACACGAATTTTTTTTGCATTTCTGGACATTTCAAGTTCCCTTAAGTACAAAACTGTAAAAATCTTGCAGGAGGGGGTCATTTTTTGACCGATCGTCATAATTTGGACATCTTTAAACGTCGAGAAATGCAAAAAATCTGGGTTTTTTTCCTGTATGTATGGATGTTAGTGTGTGTATGTGTATGTGTGGGGGGGCACGATTTTGTTCATCCTGCTTGAAGCTTAATAACTCCTGTGCGTTTCATCGAAAATTTCTGAAATTTTTCAAGGAGATTNTATTATTATTAACATCATCATCATCAGTGCCTGATTTCCTACTAGTCACACGAGCACGAGGGGTCCCCCGGTCTCAGAGGCCCTAAAATTGGAAAAAATAAAGATATTTTACTGTTTTTTTTTATCCTATTGATAATTTATAATTAATTCCATGGACGTTATAAACACACAGGTATATACAATAAGAATGCACACATAGATAACACACGAAACAATAATACAAATACAGTACACAGATACATGCAATAACGATAAATAAATAAGAATAATCTAAAATTATGTAGATGGTCTCCAATGTTCTGTGCCTAAAATTAAGACCTCAAAGGTCTTAATCTTCCACTGGTTATTATATCAAATTTTAAATATGATTATATAACTCTATGCCTTGCAATTTTACAGGAGAAGTAAATTTTGGAAAATATATTATAGTATTATCTTCATAATTTGGACTTGTTCGGAATGAAAAATTTAATGTAATTTACATACAAATTGGCATATTTTAAATTTAAAAAATGTCTAAAATATAAGTAAAATACTGAAGCGTTGTGAGGGAGGAACCTTGTGTGCCTGTGTTTGTTCATATGTATATAATGCTTTTAGATATGTATTTTATTTATGTTTTCTTATGTTTAATAAGATTATTTGATAAGGTTCTGGAGTCCCGAAAATTTATTGAATGCAAAAGTAACATATACAGTCAAACCTCTAAATAATAGCCACATTTAAAAATGGCCGCTATTTAGAGTGTCCGTCATTGAGGTTCAACTATACATAAAATAACTTAAAATTTACATTATAAGTAGTAAAAAAATCAGTTTTTATTTGTTGTATTAATTTTGTTCACATATTTTTATTGCTGTAGGAGAGAGGTGAAACTCAATTTATAATTCCAATTCTACATAGGGCTATATGTATTAAAATAAATATAATGCAGCTGTATTGTGTATCTTTAGAAGGGTGGGGGTCTTATTTGTGTGTGCAGGTCCTGCATATAAATATAAATGTATATTTTATATTTATATACAGAACTAGAGACACGAATAAGATCCCACACGTCTCCTAAAAAAACATGAAGATAAAATTTTCTTTAACATTCTGTAGGATGTTTATAAATTTTACAGATGCAGTTGTGTTTTATTTAATTTTGAAGATGTTTGTGAGTAAAATATTTGACTGTTTACACTCATTTTGAAAAAATAATACACATAAAATTATTAATTTTCAAGCGTTTTTATTGGATCATATTTTATTATTTTTTTACATAGTTTGTATCAAAATATTATTATTATTTAAATTTAAATATATAATAGTTACTAAATATTAAAGCTGTGTAATATTAAAACACTAAAGCCATGTTATACAGAATTTTTTCTAAGTTAACCAAGCAGAAATCTAACTTTCCTGATGGTTTTTTGATGGTGTTTTTAAGCAGAATTTTCTAAAAATAAATAAAATGAGAATAAAAAAGTGAAGGTGTTAACCATTAAACGCCCGTATACAAAAAACAATTAAAAGAGTATATTCAACTCGAGCCAAGTAAGTTTCGTATAAACAAATATAACCTCATTTTTAATAATCTAATTTTAAATACACGATAAAGAACTGTATAATATAACACTTTATAGTATCTTAATGGTGTTTTTGTTATGTTAATTATTAATTATCTACGGTCCTATATTGAATACATTATCTACAGTTCGATTATAACATTATGTATCGACGTTTAAGTTAAATTACAATCGATCTTTTCGTGTATGACATCATTTAATGTCGATAATCAGCAGATAAATGGGGGTTTTAATAACGAAGTTAAACGAAATTAAGAGGAGGATTGGATAGGAATCGTATCACAATGATGACACATTTCCTTAAGAATCTAATTAACCTCTCGTGCAAAAGTTTTTCCTTAAAATCGACATCCTATTTCAGTTATTTGAAGTATATTTTCGCACCAGGAAAATATCCTTTAACGTGATAAAACTTTTAAAAAAGAAATCCCTTTCCGTTCATTGTCAAGTGCGATAGAAGATATATTTTTCATGTAATTCTGTTGTTAGAAAATCAATTTTTTTTTGTATATTTAAAATATTTACACAAGTAAATTAATTCGTATGCATTATCTAGTTCAGGAATGAGGATAAAATTTATTTCAGAGATCGTAAGGTTAAGGTTGAGGTCGAAAATGTTAGATAAAAAAAAACTAAGTTAGGGTCAGGTTGGTTTCGGGAGATAACGTGTTTTATTTATTTATTTTATTTTTTTTAACTCTATATTTTCGGAGCATTTACTTAATGATTCGAATTTAGTTTATTTCTTAAGTTTTTTATGTACTTTTTTTCTGTTTTTCCTTAAAAAGTGTCCTGAAAAACTCGCTACGTGAAGCGATTATTTTCGAAGCAGTGGGTTAAGAAATTTATATTTTCAAATAAAAATTGAAAGCAGTAAAAAAACTTTCTGTTGATTTTAATTTAAAATTATAAAATCTATTTATTTTTTATATACATAAATACGTACCGTGTGCAGTAAGTTATGCACACAGGATAAATTACACAATGTAGATCTATACGTATGTAATACATTGTTCGGTATGTGCAGTGTTTTATCTGAATAGAACACAAAATAATAATATATTTAATATTATAAACATAATTTTTCGTATTATTAAAGATACTAGAAAATTCTTTATTTGAAGGTAGATTATTGCTTTAAAGACCAAAGTATATAACCCATTCAGATATGTTAATTGGGTTGTATAAATTAAATTGATGTATTACTCTGAACTCTACTTTTACTTGCACTACACGATTCTGTATATGAATATAATTATTTTAAATTACTAAATAGTAATGTAACTTGTGTATATGTATGTGGGAGTGTGGTATATAATTATCTAATAGTTCAAAATATATAATTATCTAATAGTTCTAAAATATCAAACTGATAGTTCTCTAGTAGAGAGATTTATAAATATACATAGAATATACATATATTAATTAGTTTATTCCTTTAAATTATACATACCTCTGTAAGGGGAAACAAAATAAAAATCTTATTTTACAAACGAAATAATATGTTATGTACACGTACATAGTTATACTACATTCATAATACATTATATTTAATTTATATTTTTATATGTAGATTTATGTACAGTACGTATATAAGTCTAAATAAGTATTTTTGATTTATGTATGAATTTTTCCAAAATTTTTAAAACTTTCATTATATTATACATAATTTAATTTGTTTATTTTAATAGAAAGAGCTGTTTAAAGACGTTATATCAAGTGAATTTAAATATAAAATCTCATTAAAATTAGTTTAGCGCTTTACAACTCTTTTGTGTAACAGATAAGAAGAATTCTTTGATGTGGAAAGGATTATTTCCATATTAAAGGATTCTTCTTATCCATATTAAAGGATTCTTTTTACTCCACATGAAAGGATTCTTCTTACTCCACATTAAAGGATTTTATCTTAAAGTATTCTTATTTATTACAGAAAACGATGTACAATTCACAATACTTCGGGTCGAAAATGTTGAATTTTTAATAATAAACCGAATTAAAAGACGATAAACCAATTCCCTATCCAAGTTTTTCTAGAAAATTAAGCGAGATCACGTAGGAAATTAGAAAAATAAAACAAATAAATATACTCAGATAAAATCGTAATTTAAGAGAAAAAAATTATTCTTTACAATATAGATAGGCTAATTTTCAAACGTTTACCTTTCGTAAAAGCTATCGAGGAAACAATCAAATAATATCCTAATTACAAAATCCGGAATAAAAGACATCTGTATCCTTTACAAAATAAAGCCCGAAGGCTTAAGAATTTCATACATGGTCCGAAAAAAATAAATAAATAAATTTCCTCTAACATAAATTTTAACAAATCTCCATTAGTGAGATCTTCAAATGCATTTAACATACTACAAGTTGATAGTTAAAGTAGGTCAAGTTGTTTCTTTAATGGAAATCAAAGCACTCGAGACACCCGAAAGTCCATCATTACAGTTCACTCAGTTTAACTGTGTAATGAAGATTATAATTCAAATCTCGTAGGGAAAATAATAATTTATTAATTAAGAAAAATTATACTTGTAAACGAGACGATGAGGAAGTTAATCGTCTCGAAGAAATGGTAAGAGAAATTTCAGAGAAAGCGAAGAAATTCGAACGTGTCTGCCTTATTTTTAGTGTTGATGGACTTAGATTTCGGTAATGAAATCATGTCACGAGTGTGCTGAACAGTACCCCTTTTTTGCTATTTACTTAATAAAAATATTTGAAGATCAAGGTCACTGAAGTACTATAAAAGTGAATGTCTCCACGTTCCTTCTATCTCAGCGTGAGAAAAACACATTAAACTAGCTTTAGTTGATGTTTTAATTAAATATTTCAATTTTTAATAATGAAATTAACAAAAAATATTAAAAAAATATGTAGGTAAAGTTATCATGAACACTGTTCCCTCGACCGAAATTCATTTTTTAGATCATTTTTACGTCATATAAGCCAACAAATATTAATCATCTAATTATTAAAATATAAAAGTAGCTTATATTCAAAATACAAGATGATTCGAGGGTTTGGTTTTATATATGAGTGCCATTTAACCGAATGCATAAGTCAATCTCTCTTATTTTTGGCCAATGCATTGTTAACACATCTGACGTTACGTGCACGCACGCATCATAAGATGCGTGTCTGCACGTAATCTCAGACATGTCTGTAGCGTGTCCAGACACCAGACGTAACACCAGACATAACATCGTTGTGTTCCTTCGGGTGGTTTGTGTTTTGTATGGAAACTTTTGACTGTATATATATCATTTGTTTTACTCGTTTTACATGCTTCGCGAAACAATTAATCATGTAAAATAAGAAAAAAACGTGACTTGTTTATTGTCAATCTGCAAACAGGAACATAAATCTAAATTTTTCAAGTATAATTAGTTTGGCACAAGTACAACATTTTTGCCATCTTGCGTGTTTTTTGCGTCCTTCAGAGCAATAAAATGTAAAGGTTTTGTGACAAAAATCTAGTTTAAAAAAGTTTATGCGATGATTTTTTCTCAGAAAGTTTATTTTTTTCCTTCATACTGTACATTTAATACAGAAAAATCGAATTTTCCTTTCCCTCTTATCTTCCTTTTAAGTACAGTGGCACCGCTGCAATTTTAGAACAATGTGAAACATTCCTGTTCAACCACGGTACAATAATCATCAAAAATTTTTTTTTATTTTTTACTTTTAATCTTTTCGAAAATTGATTTTTTTTTGTTTGTTTAAATATAAACTTTCTATACAAATATTGAAAGAGAAATTTTCTTTGTACAATAATTGTTTTATTATAAGTTAATTTTTACTTATTTATTACGAAATTTCCTCAATAGTTTGTTATATAAATCTTGAAATTCAAGAGATTAACAAACGTAATTGTGATTAATATATATTTTTATTGTCATATTCGAGGAGTGAAGAGGTCAGTGGACTGGGGTTCAGGCCAGTTATAAATGTGGGTGGTTATAATTCCACACCCAGTGCGGGGTTAGGAAATTTCGAGCCCCAGGCGAAACTTCAGATCCGGGTCTCCCAAAATCAATCATTTTTATTATATTTACCTCTGACCGTATTGGAAAAGCTACGAATTGTAGCGGATTAAGACCATTCGGGCCCTGGGCACACAAGATTGGGAGACTTCTACATAATTTTAAAATGTCGTAAAGTAACATCTAATTATATCTATAAAATTTTATGTATAAATTATAATATACAGTTGTAACGGTAAAAATTTTATTTTTTTCAGTTTCGGGGCCTCGAGACTCGGGTCCTCTAGGCAATGTGCCTCACGTGCCTAGTGGGAAATCCGGCACTGGCTGCGAATTGTTACTATTTTCACATTGTTCTCTAGATACTTAAAATTTTATTTACTTGTATGTGAGTTTACAAATTGATTTATCTCTGTCAGATACGGGCCTGAGGCAATTGCCTAATTTGCCTAGGTCTAAATCCGGCTCTGCCTACGCCCTCGAGAAGCCATAAATTTCAAGATCCATAACACAAATAAAAAAACACGGATTTTTCTCTATTTATTAACGGAAATTTTAATTTATACCAAGTTAAAATATAAATTTTTGGCTTTTGTATCCAGAACACGAACCAGATGACCCTGTGGTTCCCCCTTCTATCCGGGGTTGGCCAAGTGTTTACATTCATTTTATTTAATAAAATTGAAGTTTATACGTGAGATATTAATATAGATTATTAAATTTTTATAAAAGTAAAACGATTAAATCTATCCAAAATACTTTTACGGTGATTTTAAGTTATTATACTTGATCTATTTATTTTTCTGAAGTCAACAAGTTTGTTAAACTTTATAAATATCTCTTCTGTAACATAATTTTTTCATAAACTATTATTGTCGTGAATTTTTATACAAGTTTATAAAAAATTGAATAATCTCACATCGGATTATTCGAGCTCTAGCGACGTTTGAGGCTATTCTNTTTGGTGAAGGGGTGGAGAGATAAAGGGTGTTGTGTGTAAAATTGTCATTAAGTCAGACCCTACTGGAGATACTCCAGTAGGGTCTGACTTAATGACAATTTTACTTGTTATTAACATTTAATTTTTTTTTTTTTTTTTTTAATATAGAACTCATACTTACCCTCAAAATTATGCTTTTAGCCATTTAAAATAGTTAAAAATGTAAAAAGTTTTCTACTAAAATATCATAACAGATGGCGCCACCAAATGTTGCCGGGAACGCTAAGCAACTCGTTGTTGGTTTTTTAACAAAAGATTTTAAATTTATTGTTTTATAAATCTGCTAACTTTGTAATTTTCTAGAACTTGTGAAATAAAAACAATGATTTATAGAATAATTATAAAGTTTTTCAGTGAATTTATTCTTGTTATTCTTGTTAACAATACTTTAAATATAAATTTAAAGAATTGTTTTTCATAAAACTTATGTATAATTTTTCACATTACTGTAATTTTATTTATTTTCTGTCAGATGATCACGTAGCGAGAAGAATTCTAATCTAAATCCATTCCTGCCTATCAGTGCCCGAATAAAACTACTGAACAATAGTCGAGGGTTCGCGCCTCACCAACAGGCTGTTCACGTGCAGTCTTCCGGTTTTCTTAACGTCTGAGACCTAAATAAGGACCGCTTTCCCTTAGAAAGTGGAAAATGAAGAATTAATGTTTACAAAAGAGTTTTCTGGGTTCAACACCAGAAGCGTAGAAGACATTTGCTTCAGGGTGCTAAAAGAGAAATGCACTATTAACTTTCCTAGCAAACAACAAATGCGTTAAAATATTTTGCGTTGAAAGTTAAATATGATATCAATATTAATATTAAAAATGTTTAAACAACTTACTTTAATCATCATCAGTACATACTGTTAGAGGCCCACCAGTGGCCAAGCTGATCTGTTCCTAAACACTGATAGTTTGGTCGTGGGTTCGTGCCTCGCCAGGGCGGGCTGGCCATGTGGAGTTTCCCGGGTTTTCTCCACATATAATTTTTTATAGGCCTGCTGATGATACTTATAAATTTTACAAGCGGATTACAAGCAAATTTAGTATTTTTTTAGTCCTCTAAAAATTGAAATAAAGTGAAGAATTCGAAAATTTAAGCTGAAGTTCATCTAGCAAATCTCGGNCCAAAGATAACGCCCATCAGTACATACTGTTAGAGGCCCACCAGTGGCCAAGCTGATCTGTTCCTAAACACTGATAGTTTGGTCGTGGGTTCGTGCCTCGCCAGGGCGGGCTGGCCATGTGGAGTTTCCCGGGTTTTCTCCACGTCTGTAACGCCTGAATAAGGGCTAGTTACCCTTATAAAGACCTCCCGGAAGGCATTCCCCTAGGTACATTGCGTTGCCATAATTTAATAAAACAAACATACCGTTAAAACAAGCATTATTATAGTTTAACCTCCGATTTTACACACTCCTATATAATGACTTTCGATCAAATAATCAAATTTTATTTTCAGAATTTGAAGGTATCAAAAATGCATAGAATGTCTACTTGGCAGCTTTGTTTAAACCCTGATATGAAGCATTGTAATAACAGGGAATTCCTCGTATATAATATAAACTTGTATTTCATCATAATTTTATATGAAGTTCGTTTTCTAGTTTATCACTTCATCTTTGAATGTAACAGACAATGGGTTTTATAGGGCTATCGCTTCCTCCAGAAGGTCAACAGCGAATAGGGAAAACCAGGGCAGAATGGAAGACTTAAGGTTTCAAGGGTTGTAAAATAATAAAATATATATAAATAATTTTGAAAATAAACAAGTTTATTTTTTAAACTACTTTACAATGTAACATTTCTCGCAGAACTACTAAAAATTAAACACGGTAATTGTTATTTATGATAAAAAATCATGCAATTTGGTCCTTTCTGCTCTGATCCCGGGGCAAAACGGACCAAATTATTTATCCAAATTAGCTATATTGCACATGAATAAAACTTGCTTTAAAAACATTTAAAAGATTAAGTAAAAATCTTTTGCTTAATTAACGACAAAATTCACAAATGAAAACAGCACCTACATCATCACTGTCTACTCCAAAACATGAATTATAGACCCATTTGAGGCAGTTCCAGCAAACGATTCACTCTTAAACAATAGAACCCTGTCCGTTTTGTGTCTTCGAGATGCAGAGATCATTTTGAACGTTGTTAGGCTATGTTAGAAACTGATAAAATACAATATAAATACAAGGAACTATAGTTCAATGTGGTAATTTCTACTTTCCTTACTGTTACATATAACAGCAGGGAAAGTAGAAATATTAGTAAAAAGCGACCCCCTCCAAGATTTATACATTTTATGACTCGGAGAACCTTGAAACCGCCAGAGATACAGAAAAAATTTGGGGATTTTTTTTTCTATGTATGGATGTTTATGTGTGGGATCACGATTTTATTCACTCACTTTGAAGCTTAACAATTCCTGTTCCTTTTGTCGAAAATTTCTGAAATCTTTCAGAAAACTTTTAGAAGATTTTTACTATTAAATTTTGGTGGTTTTAAGTCGAGGGGTGGAGAGATAGAGTGAGGTCGTATCATATCTCGAGTGTGGTCGGACTTAATGACGATTTTACTCGTTATTAACATTTACAATTTTTTATAAATATAAAACTTATCCCTACCCTCAAAATTAAGCTTTTTGCAAGTTTATAATAATTTATAAAAAATTTTTAAAATAAATTCTCATACCAGATGACGCCACGCATAATTTTAATTCTTGTCGGGAAAATTAAGCAATTCGTTTTTGGATTTTTAATAAGTTATTATACACTGTAAATACTTCATTAATATAATAAATAGAATTGAATCTAGTCACTATTTTATCAATAAAAATAAAGCTAATGATAATCAAATTTAAAAGTATTTTAAGTAAATTTAACCATATTAATTAATAAATTTTCTTAATTTCGAAGAATAATATAATATATATATATATAAAACTCTCTCAATTCAAGAATTTTAAGTAATTTTTTTAGTTATTTAAAATGTTATTAAATTTCATATAAATTCGTTAATTTGTACGTGTATGACAAGAAATAATATACACCACTCAGCAATGTACAATACTTGATACGCTTTGAGAAAGATATTAATTTAAAATATTTGTCAAGCATTTAGAAAAATTAATTGAATGATTTTATTGTCGAAAATATTCCTATATATTTAGAGTTTGTACATTAATATAGGCCTATATACACACTTTAAATAGAAAAAACAGTAAATTTGCCGAACTTCATCTTGACCTTGTTTGCTTCTTTTTACTTATTATCGCGTGATTTTTTGGATTAATTCCTTCTAAATTTCTTTGCATTCTTCCTATTAAAACCATAGCCTTTGGGTAGAATTAAAAGTTTATGTGATAAAGAATTTTATAAAAGTTCTAAAATCTGGGACAAAACAAAAGCTGAAACAAAGCGCTTCTTACCTTAATTCAAAACGCAAATAAATTATATATGAAATTTTAAATAAAAACCTTTTTTTAATCTATCTAGGAATCAAAATATTATCTAATTTTTTAATTTTCCTTTTCCATACATTTAAAAGATGACAAATAATTTTTTAAATGGCATTACAGCAAGTCCTCAATGTCATCTCGTTATAACGTTACCGAGGAAAGACATATTGTAATCAATTACAATTATTGAATTTTTTTTATAAACAGTAAAATTGATTCTATATGATAAAAAATAAATGCTGGAGGTTGCAACCATGACCCAATTAAAAATAATATTAATCAAATTACATCTCTTTTACAACTTACACTTATTGTGACCCTAATTATAATCTGTTAAATAATTTTAAATCGTGAAAAACTGTACCCTTGTAAGGTGAGATCTACACCCATGTTATTTCAATCTTTTTCTAACGTTGACACTACCAAATTAGTGATTTTTCTTGTGGTACCCCTACTTCTTTATCAGTGTAGAGTTATTACGCTTTTAGTCAGTGGCAGTTTACTCTAAAACTTGAACTGTTATGGGGTCCTTTTGCCTTTTTTGGGTTCTAGCTTAAGTGTTAAAGTAGAGAACTGTTAAGCTGTGCACCAACGAAGGAATCAAGGATCCAGCTGCCAGCTAGTATGAATAAACTCGGGCGAGCCTCAGAGAGCCCATATTGCTGGAGAATCGGATATTGCAAGCTCCCGAAAAAATTTTTTAATTTAACTAATTACAGAGACATTTAGAAGCTATATAAAATAGTAATTAAAGCATATTCTAAGGTCAACACTAAGTACTTCAGCCCATTGGAATATGTTTCTGTCATTAAAATAGCCTTATTTTAATAACAAATGCTTAAAATTCCATGGATTTTGTTGAAAACTTCACTCATTAAAAAAAAAGTTGTTCCAGAAATCTACTGGGGTTAAAACCATAAAGTTTGTTTCATTACTTTCATAGCAGATCCATCACTGCTTTTAGTAATTTTACTAATAAATGTAATAAGTGTTATGGCACTACATAAAACTTTATTTAGTGGGCCAACTAGTGCCCGAGTGGATAACACCACTAAACACCTGTAGTTGGTCGCAGGTTGGTGCTTGATTGCGTAGAGTTTCCGGAGTTTTCTTTGTGTATCTGACACCAGTTTCCCATAGAAAGTCTTCCCGTAAGGCACTCTCTTTAGACAGATTGCTCAAGTGTTGTGTTACCATCATTGGCGTAGCCAGAGTTTTGTTATGGAGGCCTAGTAGAAGCCAGCCTGACACAAAATTGAATTATTTCAAATTATTGTTCATTAAAATGAAATTTCCATAGGAATCGACAATAATTTAACACACATATAATATGAAACTTCTTTTAATCATAATCATACGTTCTCGTAACATTAATATCAAACTCTAGCAATGTCTTAACCCGTAGAGACTAAACTGTACATAGAGATTACAGATACACTTTTCACATTGGGCACAGAGAGCCGTTGACCTTTTTCTTTTTAGGGGTCAGAATTTCTCAACTTTTCTATCACTTCACATTGTGAGGATATAAGGAATTATCGCAAATCCATTTTAGCAATTATTTGAAGTTAAGTCAAAGATTAATCGCGGGCCGCATAAATTCATTAAGCGGGCCGTATGTTGGCTATGCCTGATATAGACTTTCAGTGGGTACACTACACCCAATTAAATTAGCTTCAGCTTTTTATTTCTTTTTGCAAATCGGCTCAACACTTTTTGGCTGTAATTTTCTGGGGAGGGGTACCAGGTTAACTGGGGGGCCGTGCCCACCCATGCCCCTTCCTGGCTACGCCCATGGTTACCATATTCAATCAATCTATTCCTTGCACCACTGAAGTGTCTTTGTGGCACATTAAAATGTCGCGGCATTCCAGTTGAAAATCGCTGCTCTATTCTAGTCTGTTTAGCTTATGAACATTATAAAAGACACTGCTGAACATTATTGAGTTTATTATCCTTTGAACTTTAAGATATACACAATCTGAAGATTGGAGAAACTGAAATATCAGAAAAGTCTTTAAAAATCTACATAATATTTCCTATAATAATACAAATATTAAAATTGTTATTTATTTTCACTATGTAATATATTTACCTTGTTGAACAAATGACAAGGATAAAATTCATTGTAAAAACATTTTTTTTTTTTTTGCATTTTAATCATCATTCACTAAAATTATCTATAATTATAATCTGTCAAAGAAATGTCCTAGCTAATTAAAGATATTTTCATGACCTCTTTAAAACATAAAAATGTAAAACAAAAAATTACAAAAGTAAATCAACTTGTGAACCACAATATTATCCTTTATTTTTCATACTATCTCTTCTAATAAAACATTATATTGCTCTGGGTTATAAAGGCAACAATTTGTTTTACATAAATTATATTTATTTTTCTTTTAAATTTTGCTAGATTGTTTATTAATTTTAAATTACTATCTAATAATGCACATCCTAAATTATCATTGCATAACATATATATACTTCGTATATATAAAATAGAATGTGTTAGTTTGTTCGTTTGTTGTCTGTAAACTTCTAAACCCTTTGACCGATCTGCATCAAATTTTTCATATTTACTCTATACGACCCTGCAAAACTATACTCTGTAATAAAAGATGTACATCCAATCTCTTCCTCCCCTGATTTTATATTTTATCCCCGATGTTATAAATAATCATTTTCTTTTTCTATTTTAAATATTTCTTATTAAATGTTCAATATTTTCATTATTCATACTAAACAGAAAAGAATGGATCAGATAAGAAATATCTGAACAATGCAGAACAATATGCATTAAGAAACAGATTGTTAGATAAGTTCATTAATGAAGTAAAAACATATAAAGACTTCCATTTATTTTCTTTAGAAATGCTTGCCACTTGATGCCTTATAAAAGCGTACTGTATATAACATTGATTTTGCCCCATGTACTAGAGCAAACTTATACTCGGATTTAAGAGCATATTGATTTAATTATCCTTACAGATTTCTTGATGATTACATGTCTTAAATGTGGAAATAAAGTACTGTACAGTACATATATTTAAACTATCTTATATAGAGTCCTATCCGTATCATTTGCCAAAAAATTCTGGTACAAATTTATTCTTTACTTCAATAGGCTGTGGTGTGTTTCGGCTTTAAAAGCCATCATTAGACAGTACACATAATAATTTAAAACAATATATTTAACTGTGTACTATCTAATGATGGCTCTTAATTTAAAGCCGAAACACGTCACAGCCTATTAAGGTAAAGGATAAATTTGTATCAGACGTCTTCGGCAAATGATACGGATAGAACTATTGTATAATTTAATTGATTATATTGTGTTGAATGATATAAAAATTCATTTTATATAGAAAATTCGATTTTACTTCAGATTCCAAAAGCATATTTAACAGTTAAAATGTGACAATGGCAAATTTAATTGTCAAACTCTTCCTATTATTTTTCATTATTTAATGTAGATAAATTTGAAAATTTGACGTAACTCTCTACCCAGTTAGACTTTTATATACAGATAAATATATTAGCAAACCGAAAATAATAATACGCTTCAATATTAATGCGGAAAAATGTATAAAATAATGAATTTTATGATTTCATTTTTTTCCATAATTTAAACACGTTGTTATTGCAAGTAAATATTTTAATTTTAAAAAATACGTTTTTTTTACAAAATAGAAATTTCAGAAAAAAAAATAAATATTGATATTTTACACAGATTTTCACCAGATATAAATCAAAAACATTCTACTGTCATACTGACAGTAGAATTTCTTGATTTATATCTAAGTTTCTTATTGCTAGATTCTCATTTCTAAGTTTTTTTTATTGCTAGATCGATAATATAAAAATATTTTTCGATATAAAAATTATTTTTATTATAAAATAGCTACATTATATTATTATCAATATAATAGATTAAAATATACAGGATGTCCCGTCGGTCATGCACCATAGGCAAAATAGCTATTCACATGATATGTTCGATGCGATTGCATCTTCTTGCATACAGAGATTCGATGGATTATCCTATCATTCACACATCTTGCCTTCAAATGAATCCACAGATAAAATCCAATGGCATGAGACCATTCCACAGGTGTTTATCTTGCGTGAACATTACGCTAAAACAGAAAAATCCATTACATTACAGTTTGCCTATAGTGCATGACTTATGGGCACCCTGTACAATACAATGCCACTTCGCACTAATAGTATTGATATGCAATTTAAAATAAAGCAAGTCTGCTAAATATGAACACGTTAAGGAATTTCCATTATTTTGACCAACTTGTAGAAATTTTTAAAAATTATTTTTAAAATAGTAAAATAAAATGTAGCTTATAATTTTCAGCATAGCTGCTCATACAATAAAATATATGTGGATGTGTGAAACAAGCAGAGAATTTAGAATTAGAATACATAACTGCCATAAAAAATGTTTTGTAACTTTCCCTGCAAAACACATTTAAAATTGTGATGGCGTCATCTGTTATGATATTTCATTTAAAAAATTTTTTATATTACTATTATAAAATTGCAAAAAGCTTACTTTTGAAGCTAGAGATGAGTTATATATATATATAATTATAAATGCTAATAACGAGTAAAATCTTTATTAAGTCCGACTCCAATTGAGATACGACACCTGATTCACCCTCTATCTCCCCATCCCTAGACCTTTAATCACCAAAATTTAATAGCGCCAATCCCCTAAAACTCAAAATTTTAGAAATTTTCGACAAAAGACACAAGAGTTTTTCATCTTGAATGTAGATGAACAAAATCGTGTCCCCCACACACTAGCATCTATATACATAAAGAAAAAAAACTCAATTTTTTTTTTACATTTTTCGGCATTTAAAGGTCCTTCGAGTCCAAAAATGTAAAAATTTTGGAGGCTCATTTTTCGATCTATTGCCATACTTTTCCTCTGTTATATATAATAGCTCAGAAATAATAACAACCAGTACTCAGCTGTAACTCGTCATTGTAATGCTCAAAGTTTATCCACTCGTCCGCTGTTGGGCGTTAAATGAGGAAAAAATTTTTAAATTAAACTTTTAAGTTGATAATGTGAGTTAATTGAAATATTTAATTTTACAATATTTACATAAAACATATCTTAATTTTAACTGTATAATTTTGTCTGTGTAGTTCATTCTTAATGAAATTGCAACCAACTGAGGAGGGACGTGTAATATACCCGAAATGGACTTAATACGTAAGAACAAAATAAATGAAAGTACATCAAGATTATTAAAACAAGAAGCGAATTATGGTGTGGACATAATGATCATATTAGGAAGAATATGTGGGTTCCTAGCACTTGAAATGTAAATAACTCATAAGCCTAAGAAAGTTTCGAAAATTGTCACACGGTTTAAAACTATTAAATAAGGGAAAATGTCCAAAAAACTGCTTTTGATAATCTACAGCATTCAAAAAAATAAATACCTACTGTAATTTTACACTACATCTGTCAGAAACGGCTGTCAAAAATGGAGAAACAAACTTGTGACCATATTAAAAACACGTCCATATTTAGCACATTTATCTTAGTATACAAAGTGACAAAATTATTAATTTTATTTACATGATTATTTTATTTTATATATTACTCGATTTGTAAGGTGACAATAAAATTGTTACCTATATTACACTTAAGTCGAAATTATAGTCTATCAATTTCTTTATTCATTATCTTCGATAACTGTGCGAAAACAATAGAAAATTTGGCAAAAATAAATAGGAACTTTCATTAATACAGCTGAATAACACGGACAATTGAGAACATCTGAAGAACATGAAAACCTATAAACATATAACATAAAAATGTCAGAAAAAAACAGCACTTATATAAGTTACAAATGTTAACTCTCTCATCAATTAGTTATTAATTTTTTTTATTCCTATGCAAATTACATGATTCAGGAGAATTAAGACAAAGTTGACCATAAAATGCTTAATTTCTCTGATTGAAATTAATGTGACAAACAAATAATGGGTCAAATATTTAAAACTGTTTATATATATATTTTTTTCATTTCATAACAGTTTTTATTATTACTGTTTATTTGTATTATTAAATAAACATTTAAAATTATGATTAATTGTTCTCACTCCCTGTTGTGACGTTGTGATTATCATTACACTATGATAATGAAGAAGAAAAACTAGAAAAAAAGAAATTTTTTCACATTAGATTTGATTACTTAAACAAACATTATAATTTTAATAAACACTTAAAACATTAAAATTTATAATTAAAAGTATTTTTTACTTTTTAATGTAAAACAATGTCTTTAATCGAAAATTTTAAAAGAAAAAGAAATTAATTATGTTATTATCGAACGGAGTGGTTTTCCGGATACATTAGACGGAACTCATAACGAGCTTAGTGAAAAAATCTAGCAACGAGTTGCGTAACTTTCCTGGCTGTTATGAGTTTTTATTTGAAAAAAACTTTTATATTATTAAGCAAAAAATAAAATTGTATGTGGTGCTATCTATTATCAGATTTTGTTATAAAAAATTTTTATATTTTTAATTGCTATAAAATGGCAAAATGCTTAATTTTGAGGGTAGGGATGAGTTTTATGAAAAAGTGTGAATGTTAATAACGAATAAAATCATTAACTCCTACTACTCCTCTCGAAATATATGACCCTCTCTATCTCTCTATCTCCTCACAATCTCAACCTTTTACCCCCAAAATTTAATACCATCACTGTCCCTCATATGCAAGCCATCATGCCGAATTTCAAAAAATTTCGGCAAAAAGCACAAGAGTTATTAAGCTTTAAAGAGGGCGAAGACAATTATGCCACTAGCATGCATACGTACAGAAATTATCCCCGTTTTTTTTTTTTTTGCATTTCTCAACGTGTCAAGATCACCTGAGTCCAAAAATATAAAAATCGGGGGGTCATTTTTGGCCAGATCGCCATATTTTCGTCTGTTATAACAGCCGGGAAAGTAATATAAGAAAATTGTAAAAATGACAGTTAAATGTAAAATTACTTACAATTATCTTTAATGTATTTTTTAGAATAAGTCAGTAAAGAATGAATTCTTTCCCACTTATAAAGCACAAAAAGATTCTAATACAAACATATGAAGAGAATTTAATTTTATATTTAATAAAAATTCATCTTGTCTTGTAGTTGGATGAACTGTCATAAGAGAAAGGGGAAAAAATGGCCGGATAGGAGTAGAGTTCAAATTATAATTTCTGTCGGTAGTTCGGCAAGGTTAATATAATTTAAATAATTATGAATAGATTAAATTTTCATGAACTCGGTTGCATGAAAAACTTTTACAGAAAAATGTCTTATTATTTTTAAAATTTAATAAAAGAATCTTATCTATCGAGGAATCGATGATGTCATTAAAATGCCTATTAGTTGTTAAATTTTCTTTATGTTTTTATATTGAAAGCATATGTAGGTCTGACGGTCATTCCAAAGGTTTGAACTTTTATAGAAATATTTTTCTACATTCTTTTCGTAATTATTTTATTACTTTCTTGGTCTTCCAGTTCAAATAGGTTATACATTCCTGCATGAAAGTATGGATGTTACGTTTCCACGTTTCCCTAATTGTCTCTTTAGCAAATCTCACAAATACTTATAAATAGGTAATTACTTACAATTAAAGATAATTGTAAGTAATTACGTATTTATAATGCTTAGATAAGGAAGAGAAAAATTGTAATAATTGGTACAAAGAAATTAAAATTTATTCATAAGTTTTTTCTAGTTAATCATACAGAAATCATTTCACTTGTATCTATGCGAAGTATAAAAAACAATACAAGATTACGAAGGATTAATAATGTCATTGGTACGATTTTCAATCATTAGTGCAGTATTTGGACGACTTCTTCCTTAATAACAGTCGGATATTGTCTTGACATGGATTTAATAGCTGATTGAACGACGTCAGTCTCCATCTCTTTGTACAATACCACACCCAAACTATCGTTTCCATTAAATCTCGTTTATTATCAGACATTTTTCTCAGACATTAAATATTATCAGACATTTTTCTCTAATCTTTCCCAAAATAATTCACAAGTTTTAAATTCAGTTCATTCGATAAATTATCGAGGAAAATTGAAAAACATTGATACGGAATTCAGCAAACGTGTTTCTGACCTAACAGCAATGTCACGAATTATAAATTACCGATGCCAGTTTAAAAATTGTTTTAAAATTTCATATCTTTTTGCTGCGATATTGTCCATTGTTCTCTGAAATGTGAAATTAGCATTATTGTTTTAGTATAATTTTATTATACTGTGCTGAATGTATAGCCTATCGGACAAAATGCTTATATTTTATGTCTACATATTAAAATATTTTAAAAGATTATTTTCAGGAATGTTAAAATAGTGTATAAAGTTAATGAAACAGTAGCATAACCAGGTATTATGGTAAGATTTGTATAACTTTTCTCTTTACTTTCTCGGCTGTAATATATAACAGAGTATCATGTAATAACAGAGGAAACGTATGGCGATCGGTTAAAAAATGAACCCCGAGATTTTTACATTTTTGGATTTAGGACAACTTGAAATGCGGAGAAATGTAAAAAAAAAAAATTCAGGTTTTTTCCTGTATGTATGGAGATTAATATGTGTGGGGGCACGATTTTATTCGCCCTGTTTGAAGTTTAATAACTGCTGTGCTTTTTGTCCAAAATTTCTGAAATTTTGCAGGGAAGTTTGTTTATTAGGGGATCGATGCTATTAAATTTTGGTGATTAATTAAAGGTCGAGGGAGTTGGGAGATAATGGGGATCGTGCGTATCTCTAGTAGGGTGTCGGACTTAATGACGACTTTACCGGTTATTAGCATTTAATTTTTTTTTTATTAAACTCATCCCTACCCTCAAAATTAAGCTTTATGCCATTTTATAATATTTTATTAAAAAACTTTTTATTTCTAACTACGATAACAGATGGCGCTACCAAAATTGTAAAGTTGCCAGGGAAAGTTGAGCAACTCGTTGCTGGTTTATTTATGAATAAATATAAAGAGACATATACATAAAAATAGATTTTAAAAAATAATAATTTTTTCTATTGTATTTTATTTTTTTTTAACTTTATGGTTAAAGAGAATTAGGCCTATTTGACCCTGTTTTCTCCCCTAAATATGACTATGAAATGAATTTTAATACTTTGAAAGAAATTTTATTCTATAAGGACTATGTTCTGCAGTAACAATATAAATAATTCATCCTTTTGTGTCTGTATTTACATTTATTCGTTCGTATATTAAGTAATTTTTAGTTAACTAAATTCAATCTTGAATTTTTTTGAAGTTAAGAACATCAAATTTCAAATTGCGATTCACTTATAAAAAGTAAACAAAAATTGTCTGGAATTTTATTTCAATTCTGAATTTTGTAGTAAACTAAACTACAAACTAGTAGTAATATAGTAGAAATTTCAATTGTTTTCACTCTGTTTATATAATAATCATAATAAAAATCAGGCAACGCATTGCCCAACCTTCCCTGGCAACATTTGGTGGCGCCGTCTGATATGATGTTTTAATAAAAAACTTTATATATTTTTAATTATTATAAAATGACATAAAACTTAATTTTGAGGATAGGGATGAGTTTTATAAAACCCATCCCTATCCTCATCCCATCGACCTTTAACAGCAAAAATTTAATATCATCAATCCCTCAAATAAACAAACCTGCCTGCAAAATTTCAGAAATTTTCGACAAAAAGCACAGGAATTATTATGCTTTAAACATGGTGAACAAAATCGTGCCTTCACACGCATTAACATACGTACAGAAACCCCCCTCGAATTGTTTTGAATTTCTCGACGTTTTAAGATTCATCATTAAGACTCGTCATTAGTACTAAACTCTGTCCATGTTAAATATATTCTTACATTAATATCACTTGACTAATATGTGTTATTTCGTTCCTACTTAAACTTTTAATTTGCACTGAATTGTTTTTACTTTAAAACAATTTTTAAAATATTTTTTGGTTTTATTATTATTTTGAATTTTACGTCTCCAAACTTTTGCTCCCCTAGACCCGAGCCTAGGGGCACAAGAGGCCTAATGGAAAATCATATAGCCATTGCATATAATATAAAAATGCGACATTGTTAGTTCATTTCTCATCGAATTTATAGTCAGAATTATCAGTAAATCAAAATAATCAAATTTCTGTTAAGATTTCAGAAATTACTTTTTGAAATATGACAAAAGAAAATTTGTCATTAATGCTTTCCATGAATTCAAATATTGAAAAAAGATACATTGAAAATTTTAATTTTTAATGTAACTTTTTACCATGTATCTGCTAGTGAAAAACGCGTTTTCTCTTCTGAAGTTCAAATAAGATGTCAAGTTATAAAAAGAACAGAATGTCTTATTTAACTTGCTATAAAGTTCTATCATTGTATTTTGAAGAAATCCGCTAAGTAATTTTCATAATTTAGTTATTCGATATCAAAACATATAATAGTATTATCATATAATCCAAAGATGAAACCATCTTTATATATGCGTTCTATTATTTCGCAAATACTCTTCTTCGTAGTAAAAGCTTAAAAAAGCTTTTACTATGGAAGCTGTGTAAACAACTATAGATATTTATGATGCTAATACTAAGAATACAAAATTAGGAGATAAAAGGCAAGCATGTCAGGAATACAAATTAAGACAATGCTGAATTTTTTATTCATAATTTTACTTGAGTTTCTCAAATAAGATAGAATAGTAAACTAATATTGCACATCGAAACAAATTGACAAAATTATATAAAAATATTTGCCACTAGTAATAGTGGATCCAGAAATCTTTAGAGGGGGTGCAGAAAAGCAAAAATACTCTTTACAAAGATTTTTACTACTTGAGATTTTACTTGGAAAACTTATCCCAGAGAAACCTTTCAAATCTGCTCCTGCTTGCCATGAAAATCTAAACTTTAATTTGATCTTTTGATTATGACAATCTTTATTATTATTGTTATTATTGAATGTTTGGCAAAAAGATATTTTAAAATTCTGAATAATTTGTCATAATCTTGACTTGAAGTACTATTTTCAGGCCTACCAGTGGTTTCGTTACCCTGAACACTGGGAGTTTGGTTATAGTTAGCGCCTCGCCAGGACGGGCTGGCCACGTGGAGTTTTCCGGGTTTTCTCCACGTCTGTAACGCCTGAATAGGGACTACAGTAATTACCCTTATAAGACCTCCCGGAAGGCATTCCCCCTAGGCAGATCGCCCAAGTCTCGCGTTGCCATAACTTAACTAAACAAACAAGTGCTATTTTCACTATTTTCAAAACTGAGAATAACCTGAAGAACCGGAGTTTTAAAAATTGCCGAGGCTCGGAAAAATAGACGAATTCTAGAAATATTTTGAATATAAAAAAAGAACCATATAAAAAATAAATTGCTGCATAATTGCAAATTGCAAAAATAAATTGCTGCATGGGACTGTTTCAAAGTTGATAGGAACTGTTAGTAAGAAATCGAATATAATTTTCACAAAGGAAATTAATTGTAACGCTATTCGGATTATGCATTAATTCAGATCATAAGATATAATAATAATTTTATTAATAAATGGAAACATTTCATGCCTTCATGTCTTTCATAGAAATACATATAAATTAGAAGTATTCATTACAAATATACAATTTAAATTTATAATATTTATCAATTGAAACATTGAGTATAATCTTTAAATAATTTATTTTTTATGTTATCAAGTAGTAATTCTGATATTATAAAGTATATTAATTAATAAATTTTTTCTTATGTTGTGTTCAAGAGAATATTAAAATGTATGAAATTAATTTTCAATGAAAACTTTATTTACATCTAAATTTCAATTATTGTATATAAATTTTACACCACATTTCACCACTGTATGGCGCTGGAAACCATCAATGTTCAGTGCTATTCTGAATGAATTAGTCTACCCGAAAATTAAAGTTCAGTAAGAAGTTAATATTATTGTATTTTAAATTAAATTGAAGTGCGGAAACGTTTCATAAGTAATTCAAACGCAGTAAATATTGTTTATAGTAGTTTTGCTTTGATTTTAACTATGTAACGACATTATAAACAGCAAGATGTGGCTTCACTGCAACAAAGGACAGCTATGCAAAGAACACAATACGCATTAATTTGATAAAAATTATTGTTTCTACACTAATATTTTGTTATGGAAGCAGTTTTAAACCACATTTTTCTTGTATATTCTGTTTTTATATGGATTTTTCTTTTTATTTCTGCTGCTGTCATGGAAGGTGAGTAATGCATTTGTTCTTTATTCTGTTATTGGCAGCCATCTTGGCATCCTGCTATAGTGAAAAGAACAGAAGAAAATTTTATTTAAAAATAATGAAAAATGAAAAGAAAATAGCCACAGAATAATTTTAAATTCAACATACTTAGTATGAATAGAATTAGAAGAATTAGTAGTAGAATTGAATATATTTTTTAACATTATGAATTATAAATTAATTGTTATATTATTTAAACTTTAAATTAAAACGAATTTATAAATATACTCTAAATTTATTTCGAGCATATTAATAAAATTATATTATAAATAAATTACTATAATGCAATAAGTTTATGTATTTTCATGATTCACAATTTATTGTTTCTATTTTTTATACAAAGTTGTATTATTTCTTATGTCATAGCTTATTTTTATTTAGAAATAGATTTATATTGAATTAAATATAATAATGATCTACAATATTGAAATATATAATCCATATCTGGTCTCGGATTTCATCTATCTAACTCCGTTCTGAAGATTAAGGAAAGACAGGCGGACAGATGGACGACAATGGAAATTTATAGGTCTACAATTTTTTCAAATTGCAGCTCAATCAGTTACAGAAAAAAAAACAATTATTAATGTCATTTTGATAGAGTGTAAATGCTACAAACCAGAGATAAGTTTTCACAATGCTCATATAATGAGGTGGAATATTAGCATAATCTTCAATAGAATATATATATAAGACACTATTTTATTTTTATATTAAAGAAGAAATTTTCTAAAAAATTGCTTGGTTAATCATCATATTAATACCAATAAATATCAATTTCGTTTTTAATAAACTAATAAATAAATTGCAGAAGATAGAATAGAATACTTAAGACTTAATAGAAGACTTAATAGAATAGATATGGAACAGTCAATTAGTGCATCAGTCGTCATTGGTTCAATCTGAATATCAAAAATATTCACATACATTGCTCGGCATTTTTAATTTATTGATGCATTATAGAGATAATTTTTATTATTTTTGCGTGTTTAGTTTCCTAATGTCTAATTTAAGATATTTTATACATATCCACATCGCAACATCTAAGATATGAATATTCGTTTTTCTTTTGTAAGTTTGCAAATAAGTACGTAAAAATAATGAGAATCCCTTAATAAATATGTGAAAGTAAATACTTAATCTGTATTTACTTCTTATGAATGTTTCAAAATTTATATTTTATAGTTCCACCAAAAATCGTGCCACAAATCAGTGAGAATAGTTTGAAAGAAGGTCAGAGATACGTTGCAATATGTGGCATCAGTGAAGGAGATCCTCCATTGAGATTCCAGTGGTCTAAAAATGGCAAACAGTTGACGGAATCTTCGCATTTAAAAATTCATCATCAAGGAGATTTTTCTACTAGTTTAATCATTGCAGCAGTTAAAGGCACCGATAGCGGTAATTATACGTGTGTGGTATCAAACAGAGCTGGTTCGGATAGTCTTACAACTAAACTTTTAGTATCAGGTAAAATCGGAATACTGTTTACATTCTTTAAAATTTTCATTTACTTATAATAATTTGCTGAAAATTAATGTCATTTTTAGTACCTTCTTCGTGGATTCGTCAACCTTACGATGTATCTGTAAAGGCAGGAAACAAGTTAGTTCTAGACTGTGAAGCTGATGGATATCCTATTCCGGTCGTTAAATGGAGGAGGACTAAAGGTAAAATACTATTTAAACACTAAATTAAAATATGTAATTTTTATAATAATACGAAACAAAATTTTATAATAATACTTAATAAATAAACAAACCCAAACAATAAATAAACAAGCAAATATTACAGGGTGCAAGGTGCAATTTTTTTAAATGGCTAAATGTATAATCCAAAATTTTTTTACGTGCCATGAAAACATCGTTAACGTGCCATGTTTGGCACGGTGCCAAGGGTTTAAGTCATAAAAAGTAATAGGACCCCTGTCCTATTACTTTTTATGACTTAAATTGCATATACTGCATTTTATTTTTGATGTAGCATTCTGCATGTTCATGATATCAGTTCCATACAGATATAATTCTCTCCATTTATCAATGCCACTTTGTTTATTATGAAATGAATGCTAAGAAGAGTCATTCCGATATTTAATTAAAAATTGAATTTAATCAGTATTAATTGACAGCATTTTGTGATATCTTCCTGCAAGATTTAAACAAACTATATATTTAGTATGTATCTTTTAATTAATCTCTTGAATGTCATATGTTAAAATATATATATGTTCATAAACTCGTTATATTTTTGCGAAACAGTTCAATATCACTTAAAGCATATCATAGGAAAATTGGTAAATATAATTAAAATATTATTTGTATTCCTTATATGTGATTTGTTATTTAATTTTATTTGTTCTAATAAAGATCATAATTTTATTTATTCTATGTATATACTGAGAACAACGTGCTCTAAATGTAATTTCATATTAAAATTAATTTTTCTACGCTATTTATTATTCTTGATCACGTATCATCTGCTAATGTCAAGAATTATAAGGAAAAACTGATCAAAAATGAACATTTAAAATTCTCAGTTAATATTAAAGGTGTTACTTAATACAGAAATCCTTGTGAATCATTATTATTATTTATTTTTGTATTTGAATTTATTCTTCTGAATTCCTTTGATAAACAATAAGATATTACAAATAAGTTCTGAAATATTTTCAAGATTGAATGACGTTTTATAATGGCCAATTTGTATTCGCAATTCTCATTTCTATATAATTTAGAAATCATATAATAAAACTAGAATGAATATAATAAAATTACATTTTTATCAGTTTTTCTTCTAGATAATAGTTAAATAATGTGTTTATTAGATGATGATAACCAGTTTAAAAATGTAAAATTATGTATCAAGTTAAAAGATAAATTTTAAAATTAGTTAAACAGTACATTGTATGTCACGACTTTGACCCTAATATACCAGGACTAGACCTTGTCTAAGTATACAAAATTAAATATTATACTTTATGACTTGTTATTTTACTTGCAGGATATCCTTTTATATAATTTTACGTATAAATTATTATGAAATAAGTTACTGTATGTGAAACTTAAAATTTTGATTTGATTCAATAATTTAAAAATAAATCTGTATTTTTAGTGTAAATTAAATTCTACAAGTATATAAAACATATTAATATTTTTAGAATTATTTTATACGTATTAATACATTTTAAAATATTATATAGTATGTATTACTTTTTGTTGTAAATATTGAAATGGTTACTTGAATACATAGCCTACATTATACCTTGTCTTGAAACAGATAGAGTAAGCATAGGAAATTTGGTTTTGTTGTAGAATAGAATGTTCCCTCTAGAATTATTTTGGTGTCTAGTATGAAAAAACAAACGCTATGACTTTTTTTTTTAGCTGAACCCCTCCTATATTTCTTGGTAGATTTGAATGAATCAGATGTCGATAGATAGGGATGGATCTGCATATGGGCAATATGATTTTTGTTTTCGCATTTAGTGATCTATTTTGGAGACATTGGATTTCAAAGTTCTGAAATTTTTTTATCCTTTTGTTTATGGGAATCGATAAGAAACTTTTTGTCACATAACTGAGGCATAATATGAGCTATTTATGTGTAGTTTACGAACAACTCCGAAATCACATATAAAAGATCAGTGGACACATAAAATATAGAAAATTCATGTCGTATGGAACTCTATCAGAACTATACATTCCGTACCTCATTTACTCCCTTCTTAATCAGAACTTTGCAACATTTCAGATAGTGCTTCAGAGATCACGTACCAATATTAGCCACTGTCGTTATTGAAAGCATATGAGAGATCTTATGAGGGAGGTATGTTGTCGTGTTTCAGTTGGTCGTGTCGAAGTGGCGATGAGCGGCATCATATCATATGAACATGATCTTGACAAATTGATCCACGAACATTCATATTGCGGAAGGTTTCATTTTCTCCAGAGACCTCAGCGTAGTGCTGCAAAAATGACAAGGTATTGTTGCGACTTTAGGCGTCACTTACCATCTTTTTGGAGAGATACCACTATATATAGAATTAAAAATTGGAATTTACCGCGTAAATTAAATTTTCTATTCATTACCTTAATCCGCGGTATCCGCGGGTTATCCGCTAATAAATTATAATCAGCATGAAAAATTAGATTTCTGATTACAAAATAAGAATTTTTAGATAATAAATGCATGCCTATTCTTATTAATTGGGCAAATATTTAACATGAAAATGTTAGAAAGGAGCGCCGTTAAATAGACTTTACGAAATATTGTCTCATCCGCGAGAGCCACTGATTGTTAATATTATATTACTATACCAAACACCTTAAATTATAAAAACGTCTAGTGCATTACACCAGAAATTGTCAACTGCACGGAGACACTAGCTGAAGTTTGCATTCTAGTTAATGGTTGTGTTGAGATGATGAATAACATGAGGTTCGCATAACATAATACGATTTACATAGAAAAAACTGACAGATACTCAGTCTCATAGATTTCTTTCTCTGGGAGGCATGTTCAATCTCTTGTATATGAGATTCCTCACATTGAAACAAAATCTAATAGCTGTGTTGATTGTAACCGTGCATTATTGGCAAAGTAGACTAGAGTGAGTATAGGTCGGTTTTATAGACTCGCGCATGTGCTTTCTGTTCTTGCACTTTAAAAGAAAGCGTTGAAAACATAAGCCTACCTCCGTCATAAAATTCTTAAAAATTGAGAATGTATGCAGTTAAGTTAATTCGAAAAGAAGAGAGAGTGGAAACTATCACAAAAGAAATTAAGAAAGATAAATAAAACATCGAAAATTCGGAATTAAATTTAAGCCTATGTAATGATAATATAAAATATATGAATTTTATATATCCATTCTATTAGTCTCCATGTTGGAGGACGCAAAAGATTGTGGCTATTAACAGAGAGAAAAGTAGAACTCTGTCTTCTTCTCTCTAACGGAAGTATGTCACTAGTAATGCGTGAAGTTTAGCACAATCCTCTTTTTTTTCCATTCTCACGAGGTATGAACCGACCTTATGCCTACCAATGTGAATTGTACGTGAATGTAAAATAGAGAAAATTTTGAACAACTCTTACCAGAAATTAATGGCAGATAAAAATGGCTTAACCAGTTGTTTTTCTTATCTTCCATTATCATATAATACATCAGTGCTAAACAAACTAGAAAGAAAGCCCGCTTACAGGCGGTCATTTGCAATGTTTTATGTCCAATATCTCTGTATCTAATAAAGAAGTGATTATACATACAGTACATACTCGTATATGCATACGTATACGTACAGTACATACTCGTATATGCATACGTATACGTACAGTACATATATATATATATATGTACTGTACGTATATAGAAGTTGTATATTCTATTATATACACGCACACAGTATTACAATACGAGTATATAATATTATCTACTATATATATAATATATAATGTTAGATTAGAATTATTACACAAATATTTTCTGATAGGTTAACACTGTCAGAATGAATTTTCATTACATATAATAGACATTATCATTCGCTTTATATGTTTGCTCTAATTTTAAAAGAGAGAATGTGAATCGATGTTGCGGAAAACACAAATATAACGAACCATTTATATGCAATGTACTAAACTATTTTAATTTTGAAATGCTATTTTAGGATTTAGCGTTTCTCAGTCTTCTTCAGTTGCAGAAAGTCATTGGAAAATTACTGAAAGTGGGACACTCACTAATGTAGCTGCTAAAAAAGAGGATGAAGGATTTTATACTTGTGAAATTGGAAATGGTGTCGGAGAGAACTTATCTAAGACAGTTAGAGTTGAAGTGCAGGGTGAATAAGTATATTTATTAATTGATAATAATAATATACTGCTAAAATATGTTATTGTTATGTTAAAATAAACCGTAGAAGGAATTGTGATTTTCAAATTATATTTGTAGTCCCGCCAACTGTTAAAGTAGAATCAATGCACATGGTGGTAAGGAATGGAGATGATTCTGTTTTAATATGTAACATAACTGGAGACAAACCTTTAAGCATTTATTGGACTAAAGATGGAAACAAACCAGAAGACAATCAAAGGTAAATAAAATGATTTTCATATCCAAAAAAATTCATTTATTGTGATTTGTAGATGAATAATTTACAAATGTTTTTCTGTAATGATTATCGCTTCGTATTTCAAGATGCATTTATTTATTTGTCTTTTTAATATATGAAAATATTGAACAAGTTTTACTATTAGAGATAGTTTATTCTAAGTTTAATATTTGAGTAATTAAGTTATTTCCACGTTCTTCCTCCATTTTAATATAAAATAGAACATATTTAAAGATATGTGTTTAATGCACAATCCGTAAAACAAATTTTTGCTTTTAAAAAATTAATTCAAATATTTGAGAAATTGAAAATATGAATACAGATCATATATTTTTTTGAAAGAAATTTAAAACTGTTTTTTTTAGATCTAAATGTGACGAAATTAGTGACGATATTTTAAGAACCATTTATTAGAGGGAATTTATTAGGTAGATATTTTATATATTCTAAAAAGAAAATTGTTCATGAATTTTTTTTAAATAAAAGAAATGATCGTTTAAACTTAGACATAGATATACATATTTTACGAGCAATTATTTATTGTGACATCGTCACAATGCAATTTTTAACTATATTTTCAATTTATTTGATTTAAAATATATTCTCTTCAGCTCATATTAATAGTGACCTCACCCTGTACATGCTTTCCTGTTACAATAGAGTCGTGCCAGTCATTTACTAGCAACTTTCAGGAAGAAATTTTTAAAGTAAAATAACGTAACTTCTCGTTTGCTCCAGAAGTTCTTATATCGGGACCTCCTATCTCCAAGATTTTCAAATCTGGTCTCGTCTTTCATCTATCTAACGCCGTTCTCGAGAGTAAGGAAAGACAGACAAATGGACGGACGGCAGTGGAAATTTATAGGTCTACAATTTTTTTAAATTGCAGCCCAATAAATTTCTATATACTATACTAAATTTAAAATTCTACATTTCTTTGTTACTGTTTTCACAAATATGAAGGAAACAGGCTTATTCTTTATAAATGCTGGTCGTGACCATCCCCACTACCGTACTGGAATATTTTCTCCTGTTTTTTATCCTCTTTCTCATAACCTCTTTCTTCCATTCCTTTAGCCTATACCTTCGAGTAGACTCTATCCTCTAATAATAATAATAATAATAATACAATATATAAACAAAGTTGACTAACGTTTTTGCCGTAGAATTCAAGTTAATTTTACGTAATGTTTATCGATTTATTAAAATTATTAATAGATTTTTCAGCATTTAAAATAATTTTTTTTTCAGAATACAAGTTCTACAAACAAATTTTGAAAGTAGTTACAAATCTGTCTTAAATATAGAATCTACGAACAGAGACGATAGTGGATTATATATATGCAGTGCCAATAATACATTTGGATATAGTCAAATGGGAATTAGGTTAGGAGTTGTTGGTAAGATACCCTACTATTAATAATTTTCTTTAAATTTTTGTTTATTTCGAATGTCTTCTAAGTAGATTTAAACGGAATTTTCAGAACCACCTAGTCAACCTGAAGATTTAAAAGTGAAGTCTGTATGGAGTAGAAGTGTTCGTCTCACTTGGCTCCAACCTTATAATGGAAATACCGTCATTCAGAAATACATATGTTTGTATAAAAAAAGTAATAAATTAATAAATAATTTATCTTTTAAGAGTTATTAGTATATATTTCATAACAAAATATTTTATTCAGAAGATAAAAGTAATCCAACCGAACTGAAAATTGATGGATCTCAAACATCTACTATAATTCTTCGATTGAAACCTTACACCAAATATCAATTTCAAGTTGTTGCCGTTAATGAAGTTGGAAGTAGCATTCCTTCTAAGTTAGTAGAAACTGTCACTTCCGAAGAAGGTAATATTTTAATTCAAAATTAATTTTTGTTATTTTGATTGGCGTATTCGTAAAACGTCAAGAAATATTTTGTTCCAAAAAATTGATTTAATTGACAATTTCGGTCAGATAGTTTTCAAGTAGACCTAACACCGGCATACAAACTCCTTAATATTGTTTTATAGTAAAGAAATATAAGAATTTGTTTATTATGAAAAAAAAATTTTTATCCGTTTTAGTGAAATCTCTACGTTACAATACTGGGAAGAAGTCAGAAAAATAAAATATGTTGACTCATTCGCTAAATTCTCATAGTATATCTTACCCGCCTACGTATTAAAATATAATTTAAATAACAACGTCATCGATGGTTCGTGCTGTGACGTCTAATGACGCCAGGCGAATCTCGGCGCTACTATTGAATCGACAGTCTTGTCGTTGATTAGTAAGGCTGTCGACTTTCTGTAACATAGGAAGTATAGGAAGTTGATCATCGGTAACTGGCTGTACAGCTTGTTCGGAAATCGAGTTATCGTACAGCAACCGAAGCAAATACGGCTTCAAAAGTTTGTTCATAAACGGGGGCGTTCATAACCCGAGATTTAACTGTAATATGTTTATGATATTTCTGTATGCTATATTTATTTATATAGCTTGATATTGTAGACATTTTTGCTTGGTAATGAACAAAATTATACCTTTTTATTAACATTCGACTTTTCGTTATTGTCGAAAAAGAGCGAGTTCACTGTTAAAATTTTCATAACTTACCGTTGATAACAATGATTAAGGTTTGACAAAGTTGATTTTAGTGTTTGCTGTTTACGGCGAAAACTAGATGAATTACTAACACCGCTCACAATTTATTAAAAACTATTTCACTGGTCACAGTAATGTTGTGTAATTACGAGTGCTTTGATTGTTTAATAAATTATTATTCATTGAAAATGTTTTGTAATTAACTTTTAAATTTTAATGAAATTAATAAAAATTGTTACTAAAATTTTATGTGCACATTTTACGTAAATATTGTAGAATTGTATATTATTTATATCTACAGAGCCAGCCTCGCCTGCTTTCGATCTTCAAGTTAGCGAAAAATCAGCTGCTTCAGCTATTTTAACCTGGAAGGTAGTACATTTTTTTGGAATATATCATCGATTTTGAATAACAATAAATTTTGGAAAATTTTAGCCTCCCCCAAGGCAGCAATGGAATGGACAGTTATTAGGACATTATATTGGATATAAAAAGACGAGTCAGGGTTCGCAAATATCATATTCATATAAAAATGTCAAAATGGATCATAAACATGAAATACAAAGAACCATGTTGAATAATCTTCAGAAAACGTCAACTTATACTGTAATTGTGGTTGCTTATAATAGAGCCGGATTGGGACCACCTTCGGAGCCAATACTCCTAACAACATCTTACATTGGTGTGCGAAAACTTCTTTAATAAAGTCAAGTAGTAATGAATTTATTTAAACGTATAATTAATTAAAATTTATTATTTATTTTTAGAATCTCCTCCAACACCTCGAGTATCTATTCTGACAACTGATCCAAATTCAGTAACTATGAGAATTTTGTGGTCTTCGAAAAGAAATACACCTCTTACTGGTACATTAATTAATTTAAATACATTTTGTGCTTTAATCCATGAATAATTTTGACTTAAATCTTTTTTATTAGGTTATGTTGCCCACGTAAAACCTACTAATGGGCAGTGGCAAATAGTTCGACTGCTATTGTCTCCAAATAATAATTATACTATCGGAGGATTGGTTAGTGGCGTTCAGTATCAAATGTATTTAACAGCTAAGAATGAGTATGGAGACAGTGGACCCACCGAAGTACTCAGCTTTCTTACTGCAAATAAAAGTAAGAAAATTAACTGAAATCATTCTATAAACCTAGATGACAATTTACTTTTATTTGGTGATAGATAATGGTTCTACTTTGTATTTATTGTTAGCAGAATTTATTAGACTATATTTCTCGAAGTATTTATCTATTGGGCTATTTTCAATGGCTTCAAGTTTTATGAAAGGATATCCCATTCAAATTACTAATTTGCACGAAAAATGAAAAACAATATTGTCATTTATTTATCCACAAAATTATGAGACAGAATTAAGTTCTATTCCAAATCCAACTTTTTCTTATGTTTCTTTAATCACAATCTGTAATCATAATGTATATGTTTGATACGACTTATAGCTTATGCTATAGTATAATCTATTCGGCTATTTAAAAAATTTCTAAGTATTTTATATTAAATATTAATAGTGAGAATACGTTACATGTAAAGATATTGACCACGAAGTTTTTAATTTCTATTAATACGAAAAATAAAAATTATATAATATAACAATGTACGAACTTTTCATGAAATTACAATCATGATCAAATTGCTGTGTTTATATTTTCATTGAAATCATTACATTGTGTTGTTGAATAATTTTTTCACTTTGGTTTATCAATGTTTCATTTCGATACAATATGCGAATTTTATTTTTAGAGTTTAAATGAACAATTAAATAAAATGTGAAACGTTTTAATCATTTAAAAATAATCATTCTAGAAAATGATGACGAACCACTATATCAACAACTTTCCTTTACACTACCTGTCGTCGTTTCATTAGTAATAATTATAATTCTTCCTTTGGTATCTTGCTGCTGCATGCACAAATTAGACAGGCCATTTTTAGAACCAGGTTTGTTTTATTCTTAAGTATTTTTATTGATTTTTCCATTATTATTCACAAACTGGTCTTTATGCACTAGAAGGTGTCGAGGTTCGTGGCTTCACATACACAGCAGCCACTCCAACCCAAAGACCCGATTTAGTAACTACAGGAATGGTTCGTTCCTTACCACGTGCTCCAGTTCCAGCTCCTACTCCTGCTCCTCCTCCTGTTCCCATTCCGGCATCCACTCCTGTACAGAATCAATCCACTTACTCCGCTCTTCATACATATGGAAGTGAAGCGGAATATGATGATCCTAGATACGATAGTGTGGTGGAAGAAATGAAGAATTTCTTAGGTGCCAATGCCATGTGAGTTACTATTTTTGTGTTTTCGATATTGAAAATTTCTTCATAATTAAAATATTTATTTAATACAGGAACCGCAAAACAACTTTGTAATCGTTCTGCAAGTTTTTATGATAATTTACAAACTTTCAAAGAAGAGACTTTTCTAACATTAAGACTTGTCCAATTTAAACTGCAACATAAACTGTTACGTGTTTTCAGTAGATTGTATGATTAGAAAAGTTAGTGTGAAATGTTAAAGATTTTCTTTCATTAAACCTAGACAACATGTTGTTTTTATGAAAAATAAAACATTTTTAATGATTATTAATATCTGTGTAATTTGATGTATGTTTCTTGTTATTTTATTAAGATAGTGTTTGATTTAGATTTAATTAATTTTAAGAAATGACTTATTTTATTATTATAAAATTGAAGATTTGGGTCCTCGTTGTAAAACAAGCTGCACTTGTGGAGGAATCGAGAGACTTGTGTAATTCTCACAGAGTTCTAGTTGTGGCGTTACCTTCCATTGGATATTGAAGAAATCAAAACTTAATTTAAAAGCAGTAAAACTTTAAAATTCTTTATATTTATGCTAATTTATTTTCACATAAAATACATGATTATATTTTACAATAAAGTTTGGAGGTTTAACGTACTGCATACTTTATATTATTTAAATTTTCTAATTTATTAATTTTGTAATTTTGAAACTTATCATCAAATAATTAATAATGCAATTTTATACATAAATTTTTAATGTAAATTGTTAAATTTTATAAAATTAATTCGTAAAGGATTCTAATTAAAAATTACCTTTAAATATATTATGGTTAAATTTTATGTCATTTTTCACCACTATATGTCGCTCCAATCAACAATGATTCATGTTCTTCCGAATGGATTTATCCACCCAAAATAAACTTTGAGAAGTTTAGAATATGCATCAAACTTAAGCAAGGATATAAAAATCCTATAATCAGACTGTTTTGTTCCAGTAATAATTGGATATTTTTAATGTAAATCTTACTTTTTTGTTCGACCATGTAGGATTTTTCCTATTAATGAAAGTGTGGCTTCACTGCAGTAAAGGAAAGCTATGCAAAGACTACTGCTACACATTTTGATCTGAGAAAAATTGATGTTTTTCTACCATATATTGCTATGGAAAGAATTTTAAATCAAAGTTTCTTTGTATGTTGTTTGTGTTTATGGATGTGTTTTCATATTTCTCCTATTGCCATGGAAGGTGAGTAATGCATTTGTTCTTTATTCTGTTATCGGTCGCCATCTTGGCTTCGTAAAACTGATCAGACGAGGGGAAAAATGAATTGATCGCCATTCAAAAGACAAAGCATAAAATTAAACAATTGTAATTATTTCTTACAACTATGGACCATATTTTAATTATAAATAGTTAAATTGCCGAAAAAAAATTGTAATATGTATTTTCCAAGCAATGTTTATTACATGCATCTGTTCGATGCTTTAAACATCATATATAACAATAAATTTATATCTATAGTAATTTATTAATAAAATTTTTAGATGAAAACTGAATATAAATGACAAGCCAATATTTTTAAATTATTAATCTTTTAATTATATTATTTTTAAATAAGATATTATAATTATATAAATTAACATTATATATANTATATATATGAGCGAGAGCTTTTATGAATTATTATAGCTTAAATCTGCAATTAATAATGTAAGGAAATTTTATAAACTAATAATTAATATAGTATATAATATAATATTAATACATTATTTTAATTCTACACTATTTTATAATAAAACTACATTCGTTTATAAAACATAATACGGTGAGCAATATTATAATAAAATAATCTGTACTACAGCATAATTTATTATTTTATAATGGTTTATCAAAAAGTAGTAAATCATCATCATTAATATTCTTTCACTTGAAAAATTTTTACATGTTCGAATATTTGTAAATAAATAATCTAATTGATTGAATATTAGTCCAAAATTTAAAAAAAAATTATATTTGATGTTTTTATAATAGTTAATTTTAGTGTTTTTATATTATACATTAGAATTAAGCTATGTTTTCTATTTAATATAAAATCAGTAATAATTAACTCAATAAATGAACATTGTGTAATCAATTTATTTATTGATATTTTTTGTAATTTAGTAGATATTTTTTTAATATAGAAACTAAAGAAATGTTGTAAATAAACCTTATTGTTGATTATTTTCAATTTTCACTAATTTTTCTCATACTTTAAATATTATTTGTAAATTAAATTAAAATATTTTCTACATTTAAGCTTAATATAAGTGCAAGCAAATAAATAAATCATGAAACTTTAAAAACAGTATTTTATAGTATTAATTATAAAAATTTTAACATAATATACTTCTTCTCTACATCTAAAATTTCATAAGTGTAAAATAATAAATATTAAGTTTAAATATTATAATCGTATTTTTAAGTTTTATTAATTTTTAATTGTTAAATTTATTTTTATATATAAATGATGCTTCGTAAAGAATTTTTAAAGCAAATATTATATATGTTTGACGTATGAAATATATAAATATTTTGTTATTTTTATGATTATCGTTAATAAAATTAAACAAATTAATATTTGATGCTTTTTTGAAGAAATCTATAAACCTGAGTTTAATAACTAACTTCTCTTTCTGGAATTTTTTTGTATTTAAAAATGAGAAATTAATAATGATGATGATAACTTTATAATTAGTTTTTAAAAGTATTTTTCAACTGTTAATAAACACGGGTAAAAATATGTAATTCTGTTTAATTTTTATTTTATTAAAATTAATGTAAAATAATCAAATCGTATAGAAAATTCTCACACCTTATATCTTTATATTTTGTATGCTTTTAAATGATACAACAAACAATTATTATTTCAAATATTGTTGAATATTATTATTATTCTAAATATCACTTTTGGTAGCTGTTACTATGATCTATGTATGTACGTCTCTTTAATCCGAAATTAACTTCGGTAGACTATCATTACAGCACTACATACATAAAGAGACATACATACACATATTATTATTATAAAAGTCAAGCCAATTATAATGTTTTTAATATAGAAGTTTTATTTATTAATTTGGATTTTACATTGCATTCAATACATATTTCACATTCAAATATTATTTTGAATAATAACAATCAAAACGATTCAAATTTTCCAAAAAAATATTCAAAATACTTAAATAATTGTATTTTTTATTTCAGTATATAACCATTTTTATCGACTAAATAAAAATTTTATATAAAATAATAATAATTGTTCATTCAAATATAAATATGCTTTTAGCTAATATTTTATCTGCTGTAGTCCCACCAAAAATCGTGCCACAAGTCAGTGAAAATAATTTAAGAGAAGGTCAGAGATACACGGCAATGTGTAGCATTACTGAAGGTGATCCACCGCTAACATTTCAATGGTCTAAGAATGGAAAGACATTGAAAGAATCTTCTCATTTGACAATTCGTCGACAGGATGATTTTTCCACTTCTCTTATCATAGCTTCAGTAAAAGGCTCGGACAGTGGAAATTATACTTGTTTAGTTTCGAACAGGGCCGGATCGGATAGTCTTGTGACAAAGTTATTTGTTTCAGGTGAGAAAATTGAAATATTTATACTTAAAAAAGTGTAAATTTTTACTAGATATGAATTACCAAAATATATAAATTTAGTGCCACCTGCGTGGATTCGTCAACCTTACGATGTATCAGTTAAAGCAGGAAACAAATTAGTTCTTCATTGTGAAGCCGCTGGCTATCCACCACCAAGTGTTAAATGGAGAAAAACGAAAGGTAAATAAATATAATCATTCTATTAGAAAATTCTGATAGAAAATTCTAATTCTAAGGCAATATGCCATTAGCAATTAACAAAAATAATTAATATCTGTTTTGTTACACAATGAATTTATAATTTAAGACTCAGACTCTTGTTTGTGAAATAAAACTGACATTAAAAATAAAGGCACAGCTTCAACAAAAGACAGAAAAAAAAAAAACATAGTAATGGACATATATATATATAAAGATAAATAGTAACATATAGTAATGGAAATTTAATTAACTTGTTTAGGATTCAGTATTGCTCAATCATCTCCTGTAACAGAAAGCCATTGGAAGATTATTGATAGCGGCACAATTACTTCTGTTACTGCAAAGAAAGAAGATGAAGGATTTTATACTTGTGAAGTAGGAAATGGTGTCGGAGAAAATCTATCTAAGACTGTTAGAGTTGAAGTTCAAGGTAAATATTGTAGGTATTTACGTATTGCAAATGCATCAATCACAGTTAAACGTTTGAAAGAAATATAATAAAATTCATATTTTTTAATATATCATTTCTCATTATTGCAATTTAACAATAGAGATATACTATTCTCTTATAGTCCCACCGATAGTAAATGTGGAATCTGTTCAGAAAACGGTAAGAAATGGTGAAGATTCTATATTAGTTTGTAACATAACTGGAGACAAACCGCTAAATATTTATTGGACTAAAGATGGAAACAAGCCAGAAGACAATCAAAGGTGAAAGGAAACTCTTAATATATATGTGAATATTTCCATAAGCTATTTTAATAATTTGCTTTTCAATTGCTAAAATAATTTATTAGGATACAAATAGTGCACACGAATTTTGAAAAAAGCTACAAATCAGTCTTAAATATTGAATCTACTAATAGAGGAGACAGTGGATTGTATGTTTGTAGTGCCAATAACACATTTGGACATAGTCAAATGGCAATTAGACTAGGAATTGTTGGTAAGCTCCTTAACATTAGTAATGAATATTTTGATTTAAAATATTAAAATAATATATAAAATGAGTTTTGTCGAATTTTCAGAGCCACCCAGTCAGCCTGAAGAGTTAAAAGTGAAAACAATATGGAGTAGAAGTGTTCGGCTCAGTTGGTTGCAGCCTTATAATGGAAATACCGCAATTAAAAAGTACATCTGTACTTATAAGAAAGGTACTAACAAATGATTTTTATTATATATCTTTATTTATATTTAATTTGAATGTTATTGTTATTGTTACTTTTCTTAGAAGATAAGAATAATCCTTTGGAATTAAAAGTTGATGGATCTCAAATGTCAGTGATTGTTCTTCGTTTGAAGCCATATACAAAATATCAATTTCAAGTTGTTGCCGTCAATGAAGTAGGAAGTAGCAAACCGTCGAAAACTGTTGAAGCTATTACCACTGAAGAAGGTGATAATTAGTTTTTAGTTATTTTTAGCTCTAAAGTTAGTTTGATTATTTTTGCAAGCTTGATTTTATAAGTATAAAATAAATGTTAGGCTTTATAGAGTGAAAAAATTAATTATTAATACATTTAATAATATCTAACATGATTACTTTTATTTTTGCAGAACCTGCATCTCCTGCTTTTGATCTTCAAGTAAGTGATAAATCGACAGCTTCAGCTGTTTTAAGTTGGAAGGTAATTGTTTTTAGTGATCTTTGTTTTGATTTCAATATTTTATTTAAATTAATAATAAACATTTAAAAATTTTAGTCTCCTCCAAAACATCAGTGGAATGGACCATTACTGGGATTTTACATTGGATATAAAAAAACCAGTCAAGGTTCACAAATATCTTACTCATATAAAAATGTAAAAATTGATTCAAAAACGGAAATTCAAAAAACTGTGTTGGATAATCTGCAGAAGACTTCAACTTACACTGTAAATGTAATTGCTTATAATAGAGCAGGATTAGCTCCACCTTCGGAACCAATACTCTTAACAACATCGTATATTGGTAAGAGAACATTTATTAATAAGTATTATAAGACTAAATATATTAAAATTTTTAATTAAACTTCATTATATTTATTTTTAAGAATCTCCTCCAACACCTCGAATATCCATTTTGACAACTGATCCAAATTCGGTGACTATGAGAATTTTATGGTCTTCGAAGAGAAACACACCGCTTACTGGTACTTAATATTACTTTAAATATTATTTAGAATGTATAAACATCGATTAACTTTATTCTTTAAATATTAATAGGTTATGTTGCTCACATAAAACCTACCAATGGTCAGTGGCAAATGGTTCGACTGCCATTGGCTCCAAATAATAATTATACTATCGGAGGATTGGTCAGTGGAGTTCAATATCAGATGTATTTAACAGCGAAGAACGAATATGGAGACAGTGGACCCACTGAAGTACTCAGCTTTCTCACAGCAAATAAAAGTTAGCCATTTTAAAAAAGATATATTATTTCGGTTTATGTTTAACAGTATATTTGAATTTCATTACTGATATCAGATAATCATTTATTTTTGTGCAAAATTTTTGGTCATTAATTATTCAAAATATTTTCGTATTTTTAAACACGACTTGTTTGATAAATTGGATTGATTTTAATGAAGTTTAATAGAAAGAATTTATAATTTTTATTCGTATTCATAAACATAATTTTAAAATAAATTACAATAGAGCCCAGAAAACTCGACTATCGATAAATCGACATTCCATAAAACTCGTCGTGTCGTCCGAAAAAAATTAACAATAATGAACATGTAATATAATTTTTATCTTTATAACTTGACACTACTATCGAATAAGTTATTGTTTTTCACTGGCGAAACTCGATAATAGCATCAATTCTACCTGTTAACAAAGAATATAACAGGAGAACATTGCAAAACGCCAATACGCGAATGTCACTGACTCGAAACTAGCTACTTCGTTTCTTAAAATTAAAACTTAATTACAAGTATTAATAATCTCTATTGGTGCGTAGATAATATGTATATGAATTTGTACATATAATGTACTTTATGAATATTCAACTATTTAGACTATCATCATCGCTATCCGTAAAACTAGTTATTTTTGATAACTCGCTACCTTTTCAGTCTAATTAAGTCGAATTTGCGGTACTATACTGTATGACAGTTTAAATGTTTAATGAATATAATTTCATTAATCTCGATCAATATGGTAAGCTGTTCAGTTGATAAAGTTCTATCGCCGTTTTTCAATCAAAATACAGTAAGCGTCAAAATTCTCTCAAAGAACGCAGAATAGGCTAAAGAAATGGAAAACGTTGCAACGCACATTTAGTACGAAAAACTTTATATTTATTTGCATACTTATATGTTTACCTATATAATTATAATATAATTATCCGAACAAAGTAATTATTTTATTAATAACAGTGCATTGCAAGATGTGCATTGAGAGAATTTTGATGCAGATAAAAATCTGTTTCATAATTGTGGAAAAAGTACAGTAGATCCCCCATAAAACGGGTTCATATAATTCGGATTCATATATAACGGGGAAAAAATTGCGACCATATTCGTATAAACAATCTAAAAGAGACTCCTATATAACGATAAAACGCCATTGCCGACTCATGTCGCTACAGGATTGGTCGAATGTAGACCAATAGCGGATATTGCACAAACCGTTGAGTTTAAACGAGCAGCAGACCTACTAAAAACCATTTATTATTTAACGTCCATAAAAATTATATTTATATTAATGATGTCTCCAAAGTTCAGCAAATTTTTCGCAGAAAAATAATTTATTAGGAAACGCGCACGCCCCGTTCGATGCGCCGCTCCGCGACGAAAACAAGCTTAAGCAATGGCTTCGTTTGCACACTCGGTAAGTAATCCTACAATTTTTTGTTTATAGCATAGTTTATATGGATTATTCCCAAAAAATTGTACGTGTTTTGGAAATGTTGAGTCAAATTAGTCTAGAATCGATTAATTTTATGGAAGAAAACCTTTCAAACAGTAGTTAAAACCGTAGTCAATAAACTGCATACGTGCCGGGCTGTGATTGGCTCATGTATTTAAGGACTCGTAGAACATCAATTTCATAAAGAACGGAACGTGTTATAGGGGGGTCGACTATACACTTTAATAATTAGTATAACTTCCTTTGGCCTTTAAAACCTTCCTAATTCTTTCAGCCATATTCCAATTAAATATTCCTTCAATCGTGCAATATTATTTTGCCTCACTTGACCTGTACACGTTCCCATAATTTGTAGATGCTTTCAGGCGGAGCTGCATAGTCAGACAAGCGACGTTTAAGAAGGGACCAGACGTGTTAAATCGGGTTGAGATCGAGAGATTGAGGCAGTCACTTAAGCAGGCTAATGTTTTCATCCCGAAGCCATGATATTTCCTCCTAGATGTATGTTTTGGATCATTATCTTGATGATTAATGAAAGAGCTCCTATCAATGTGGTAATAATCAACAGATTGTAACAAATAATCGTCAAGTATTTAGGTGTAAATAACGCTATCCATTCTATTAGGTATAGAACAGCAGGCCCGAAATAAGTAATACGGGCCTGCTGTTATAAGTAATACGGGCCCGTAAGACTATCACCACCAAATTTCAATGTCGCTAGTTATAGACTTCGTCGATGTAGTCCATACCAATTTTCGCCCATCTGAACCAACTCTATTAATTTTGAATTCATCTGACCATACAATCCTTTTCCAATCTTATAAGGTCCAGTCTTTATAGCGTTTGGAAAAGTTAAGACGTTTCTTTTTATGTAATTTGGTAAGNATCCTGCTGCTGCATGCACAAATTAGACAGGCCGTTTTTAGAACCAGGTTTGTTTTATTCTTAAATATTTTTATTGATTTTTCCATTATTATTCATAAACTGGTCTTTATGCACCAGAAGGCGTCGAGGCACGCGGCTTTACTTATACAGCAGCCACTCCAACTCAAAGACCCGATTTAGTAACGACGGGAATGGTTCGTTCCTTACCACGTGCTCCAGTTCCAGCTCCTACTCCTGCTCCTCCTCCTGTTCCCATTCCGGCATCCACTCCTGTACAGAATCAATCTACTTACTCCGCTCTTCATACATATGGAAGTGAAGCGGAATATGATGATCCTAGATACGATAGTGTGGTGGAAGAAATGAAGAATTTCTTAGGTGCCAATGCCATGTAAGTTATAAATATTTTAAATTTATATTGTTCACTTATTTTCCATTTAGAATAATTCTTTATTATAGGAACCGCAAAACAACTTTGTAAATCATTCAAACTTTTGAAGATTTTTATGAGCATTCAACAGTTTCCAAAAACACGCAAACTTTTATAACTTAAGATATGTCCAATAAAATCTACAACATGAAAACTGTTAAATGTTTCTGTAGATTATATGATTAGAAGAATTGTGTGATTTGTTAAAAGTTTGCATTCTGTATTGAACTTCTTAGACCGTATTTGTTTTTATGAAAATAAAACATTTTTATTCATTATTAATATTTTATTGTTTTTGTATTTTATCCTAATTGAATACCTTAATGGCTTCGTGAGTGATTGTTACTTTGTCATTAAATTTTAAAAGTAATATAATTTATTATTATATGTGTGAAGCATGCAGGTAAGTTCTGTTTTATACTAAAATATTTAATATTTACAGAAAAATAAAAATTATAATTTTATTTACAGTCAGTTTTAACAAGCATAATTTGAAGAAATTACTAAAAGTATTTTAACAGAGTAAGTAAAAGTTTACACTTGTGGTTGATATATTCAGAAAAATTCTAATTCTTAATGCTGGAAATTTTATTGCAATGTTATTATTAATAATCATTGTATATGTTTAATATTTAAGATATATAACTTAGGTTTTCTTAAATTAATTTTTGAAACTGAAGTTTTTCATTCGTTAATTTTATTATTGTGTAACTAAGTACTATATTTTACCACTATGTGTCGCTCTAATCAGCTGTTTAGTATTATTCAAAGCAGGTTTATCCACCTAAAATCAAGGTTCAAGTAAAAGTTTATGCAGTTCTTTATATATGTCAAAACAAGAATAATAGGAATTTCATAATTTAATAGGACTGGTATTTTCTGGATATCTTCTCACGTAGACATTTTTACTGGGCCATGTAGGTTTTAACGAGAATGGAAGTGTGGCTTCACTGCAACAGAGCCGAGCTATGCAAGGACTGCATCTACTCATTGTGATTTCATAACTATTGCACTGATATCTGCTTATAATTTGCTATGGAAATACATCAGAATCGCAATTTACTAGTTTGGTGTTTATATTTATGGATTTGTCATCTTATTTATCCCATTGTCATGGAAGGTAAGTAATAAGTTTGTTCTTTATTCTGCTATCGGTCGCCATCTTGTCTTTCTGCAATAGGTCGGAAACGATCATTGATTACAAAGCGAAAAGTAATATACTAAATTTATCAATTTTAATTTATCTTCGCTAATGTGAAAGCTTTTCGTTTTGTTTTAGCAATTTATACAGAAATAAATTTTGTAGTTGATAATAATTGTATATTTTTGAATTAAAACAATTTAATTATGATACAATTTATTAAATTAAACATTCTATCAATATATATAACTTAAATAATTGAATGAAATGAAATTCTTTACCCAGATAACAGATATAATATTTGATAAATGTATTAATACTGTATATTGTTTATTTATTAACTGCCGAAAATAATAGGTATTATTTTATATTATTATTAAATTCGTTATAGTTTAAAGAGAATTTGCAGTTTTTTCTAAAGATCATGGTTTATATTTTAATAAACCATGATCTTTAGAATTTAAGTAACAACAAAATATAATGATGTTAAAATGATTAGAATTATTAAATGTTTAATAAATATAAATTATTTTAAAGATCATATTTAATAATTAAAAGAAATTAATTTTATTCCAAATTGAATTTAATAGTGTAATAAATGTTACTTGATAATACTTTCAGAAATACAACATTACATTTTAATTAATTTATATTAATTTGTAAGTGTTGATATATAATTTTATTAAATTCTTGTTAAACATTTCATGTATAAACATATTAATATAACATTTTTAATATTATTTTATTTGTTTTTATTCAAAACTATAATTTTATAAAATTGATTAGAGAAGATTTTTAATTTATATAATTATAATTTAATTTTATATGCAGTACTACAGATTCTATAAAATCTAATTATAAAAGGTTTTATTTTATACTTTGAATTGTTATAGACGATCTGCCAATTTTTTCATTTAATTGAAAATTATTTTATCATTTTATATCAATTTTATATTATACTCAAGACATTGTACAATTTTACTCAGTCATTCTTATAGCTTAATAAAGAATTTTGTATATTTAAAACATGTCTAATATATTTTTTCTAGTTTTTCTCATAACTTGATTTGTTTAGTGACTGTCTATATGTAACATATCTAGATAGATATGTTAGACTGTATATCTAGATAGATATGTTAGATATATAGACTGTAGATATGTAACATGTCTATATAGTGATTAACTATTATTTTTAAAGTTGCATATTCATAAAAATTCTCAAAATAAAACTTATTTAATTCGATATTTAGCATTATAGACTATTAATATTACTATTAAATAATTATTTTAATAATTTTAAAATTGTTTGGGTACTTATCGTTGAGTGTTTCCTTCATTTCGGTATCATATGTTTTGAAAATTGTCAAATAACTTATAAACGATTTATTGTATATTATACAAGCGAAAATTTGTATACTTAATAGTATACAAATTTTCGCTTGTATATATTATTTATATAATAATTTTATAGATATTTTAAGAGAAAGTTTAAAAATCAAAATTTGGTCTGGATTTTTGTATTTTATTTTTTTAATTTAAAATGTCTAAGATACATCCCAAACACTTAGACTTTTACATAAAGTGTAAAACTCTTTTATATTTAAACCATTTCGAAATCATACAATGCATTATCAATATTATTTTCCCATCATTAATGAATATATTTTAATTTTTATAAATATGTTATATTTCATCTTTATTCAAATATAATTAAAATGTTTTCATAATTATTTTGTATAAATTTTATTATGTGCTTACTTTTTCATTTTTTATCTATATAAATATATTTAAAAACAGTTTACTAATAATTGTTTTTACGATTTTGGCACCGCATTATCTATAAAGAATAAAAACGATGAACAGTTACATATTTAAAGATTCAAATGTTTGTTCTTCTACTTATTAATATTAATAATCTTTGTGGTTGACTACACCTATAACTCTATACTTATGAAACTCAAAATCATGTATCAACACAGTGTTTGTGGCACGGCTTTATGACGCGGGTGCTACACATACTGTATTTATACATGATTTTGAATTCCATATGTATAGTGTAATAGGTGTAGTCTAGCTTCAAAATACCGTATGACAATTCGTTTATAATTAGCGATTATGGCATTCATGGAAATTGACACACGACGGAGCGAGTGGGCCAAATTTCCATTTATGCCATAATCGCCTATATTATAAACTAATTGCATAATATACTATTCAAACGTCTCATTTTATTTATATCAATGTTACTGAAGGAGGAAAAATCTTAAATGACTTCTGATCACTCTAAATGGATGAAAAACTCTATCCATTGGAATTTTTGTGCTGACAGTTGTAAATAAATGTCAGAACTATTAGTTATACAGTATTAGAAACTATATTGACTTCTAAAATAAATTTAAGCACATGTAAAGAATATGATTGTGTCTCCAATAAAAAATTACTCTAAAATTTTAATTCAATTGCAATGGAATTAAATTAAAATTTAAGTCTAAATTAGGCTGACAGTCTATTTTAATCGGAAAATTTCTTNACTTAGACTTTTACATAAAGTGTAAAACTCTTTTATATTTAAACCATTTCGAAATCATACAATGCATTATCAATATTATTTTCCCATCATTAATGAATATATTTTAATTTTTATAAATATGTTATATTTCATCTTTATTCAAATATAATTAAAATGTTTTCATAATTATTTTGTATAAATTTTATTATGTGCTTACTTTTTCATTTTTTATCTATATAAATATATTTAAAAACAGTTTACTAATAATTGTTTTTACGATTTTGGCACCGCATTATCTATAAAGAATAAAAACGATGAACAGTTACATATTTAAAGATTCAAATGTTTGTTCTTCTACTTATTAATATTAATAATCTTTGTGGTTGACTACACCTATAACTCTATACTTATGAAACTCAAAATCATGTATCAACACAGTGTTTGTGGCACGGCTTTATGACGCGGGTGCTACACATACTGTATTTATACATGATTTTGAATTCCATATGTATAGTGTAATAGGTGTAGTCTAGCTTCAAAATACCGTATGACAATTCGTTTATAATTAGCGATTATGGCATTCATGGAAATTGACACACGACGGAGCGAGTGGGCCAAATTTCCATTTATGCCATAATCGCCTATATTATAAACTAATTGCATAATATACTATTCAAACGTCTCATTTTATTTATATCAATGTTACTGAAGGAGGAAAAATCTTAAATGACTTCTGATCACTCTAAATGGATGAAAAACTCTATCCATTGGAATTTTTGTGCTGACAGTTGTAAATAAATGTCAGAACTATTAGTTATACAGTATTAGAAACTATATTGACTTCTAAAATAAATTTAAGCACATGTAAAGAATATGATTGTGTCTCCAATAAAAAATTACTCTAAAATTTTAATTCAATTGCAATGGAATTAAATTAAAATTTAAGTCTAAATTAGGCTGACAGTCTATTTTAATCGGAAAATTTCTTAGTTCCTAAATTAATAAATATATTTTCTAGACATTTGAAAACTATAAATATGATTAAAAAATTTCAAATAGATCAACCAAAGGTTGTGCTTATTATGTACAGTATATTTATTTAAAAGTTTTATCGATTTTAATCATTACAAAAATGCATATTTAGTAGGAATATTGAAATAAATTGACTATAATGATAAAAATTTTCAGGATATTTTATTGTTATTTATTTTTTAGTTTTGGTGTATTTGTATGAATTACGTTAGATAGCTCATATTATTTGTAGAAGAATACAGTCGACCCCCCCTATAACACTGTTGATTATTCCGTTTTATATGAATTCCATGTTGTATGAGTCACTTAAATCTAAGTGACTCGTACAACATGGAATTCATATAAAACGGAATAATCAACAGTATTATAGGGGGGTCGACTGTAATTTAATTTGTTCGCTTTGTGTGATTTCTCTCTGAATTTTTACATTTTTTGTATTTATAAAGTTAGGATCAACAGCGACTGATGACAAAATAAAACATGGCAGTTATTCGGATGTGCCGTTGTTGAAAGGTTATTTTATAAGCATATTTTTCAAAAGAACGGTTTCTGAAAAAATTGTCCGGTATGTATCTTTATATGTATATATAGACCTATATATACATATATACACATACTTATATATACAGATCTACAATAGATCTACATACAAACACACAACATTAATACGAAGAAAAGAATAATAATATATTTTAAGAGAAAATTTCGAATTTTATCAAGTTAACTAACATCCGACTATTACCCTACATGTAATAATTTTTAAAAACTAAAATTAGAAATACTGTATAGTCATTCACTTTTACTGATACAGAAGATATTATTTATTTTTATAGTATCCATTTCATTTTCTAATTTATATTATTTTTATGATGCAATGCAAAAATTAAATATCATTAAGGAAAGCAATTTCCTTTAATTTAGTGCTAAGCTATCCCTTTAATTTCGTGCCGCACAGATATCTGTTTTTGATATTATCTCATTGAATCAGTTCCAGTTATTATTACATTATGAAAGTGGCAATGTTGCAAGATATTGTTCTTATAATAAAAATTTGTAGCCACGCTAAAATCTTGAACTGTGACCACACTGTAGTCCGTAAAGCCTAATGAACATCGAATATTTGATATTAAAATATATTNAATACAACCTTTCATCGCTTATCTAAAGAAACTTTAATTTAGTTCACTTTCTAATCGTGTTCATTCATTACACAAAGGACAAAGCTTGATGGCCTCTGCAAGTGACAAACGACCTTGATTAGTTTCTCTTTCAAAGCGAAAAATATATAATTTAAAATTACAAAATATAAATAGATTTAAATTGATTTTGTCAGTGGAAACAATTAATGTTTTACAGAGAATCGAAAAAAATGACATTGAAATTTAAGTATGCATGTCACCAGTGAACGTACTTTAATTATAATTATCAAAGTTGTTGACCTACAAAGTAGAGTTTCTTTCTCATTCTCTGGAGTAATTTGATCGAAATTAATATCTTTATTTATATTTAAACTGAATGTTATTGTTATTGTTACTTTTCTTAGAAGATAAGAATAATCCTTTGGAATTAAAAGTTGATGGATCTCAAATGTCAGTGATTGTTCTTCGTTTGAAGCCATATACAAAATATCAATTTCAAGTTGTTGCCGTCAATGAAGTAGGAAGTAGCAAACCGTCGAAAACTGTTGAAGCTATTACCACTGAAGAAGGTGATAATTAGTTTTTAGTTATTTTTAGCTCTAAAGTTAGTTTGATTATTTTTGCAAGCTTGATTTTATAAGTATAAAATAAATGTTAGGCTTTATAGAGTGAAAAAATTAATTATTAATACATTTAATAATATCTAACATGATTACTTTTATTTTTGCAGAACCTGCATCTCCTGCTTTTGATCTTCAAGTAAGTGATAAATCGACAGCTTCAGCTGTTTTAAGTTGGAAGGTAATTGTTTTTAGTGATCTTTGTTTTGATTTCAATATTTTATTTAAATTAATAATAAACATTTAAAAATTTTAGTCTCCTCCAAAACATCAGTGGAATGGACCATTACTGGGATTTTACATTGGATATAAAAAAACCAGTCAAGGTTCACAAATATCTTACTCATATAAAAATGTAAAAATTGATTCAAAAACGGAAATTCAAAAAACTGTGTTGGATAATCTGCAGAAGACTTCAACTTACACTGTAAATGTAATTGCTTATAATAGAGCAGGATTAGCTCCACCTTCGGAACCAATACTCTTAACAACATCGTATATTGGTAAGAGAACATTTATTAATAAGTATTATAAGACTAAATATATTAAAATTTTTAATTAAACTTCATTATATTTATTTTTAAGAATCTCCTCCAACACCTCGAATATCCATTTTGACAACTGATCCAAATTCGGTGACTATGAGAATTTTATGGTCTTCGAAGAGAAACACACCGCTTACTGGTACTTAATATTACTTTAAATATTATTTAGAATGTATAAACATCGATTAACTTTATTCTTTAAATATTAATAGGTTATGTTGCTCACATAAAACCTACCAATGGTCAGTGGCAAATGGTTCGACTGCCATTGGCTCCAAATAATAATTATACTATCGGAGGATTGGTCAGTGGAGTTCAATATCAGATGTATTTAACAGCGAAGAACGAATATGGAGACAGTGGACCCACTGAAGTACTCAGCTTTCTCACAGCAAATAAAAGTTAGCCATTTTAAAAAAGATATATTATTTCGGTTTATGTTTAACAGTATATTTGAATTTCATTACTGATATCAGATAATCATTTATTTTTGTGCAAAATTTTTGGTCATTAATTATTCAAAATATTTTCGTATTTTTAAACACGACTTGTTTGATAAATTGGATTGATTTTAATGAAGTTTAATAGAAAGAATTTATAATTTTTATTCGTATTCATAAACATAATTTTAAAATAAATTACAATAGAGCCCAGAAAACTCGACTATCGATAAATCGACATTCCATAAAACTCGTCGTGTCGTTCGAAAAAAATTAACAATAATGAACATGTAATATAATTTTTATCTTTATAACTTGACACTACTATCGAATAAGTTATTGTTTTTCACTGGCGAAACTCGATAATAGCATCAATTCTACCTGTTAACAAAGAATATAACAGGAGAACATTGCAAAACGCCAATACGCGAATGTCACTGACTCGAAACTAGCTACTTCGTTTCTTAAAATTAAAACTTAATTACAAGTATTAATAATCTCTATTGGTGCGTAGATAATATGTATATGAATTTGTACATATAATGTACTTTATGAATATTCAACTATTTAGACTATCATCATCGCTATCCGTAAAACTAGTTATTTTTGATAACTCGCTACCTTTTCAGTCTAATTAAGTCGAATTTGCGGTACTATACTGTATGACAGTTTAAATGTTTAATGAATATAATTTCATTAATCTCGATCAATATGGTAAGCTGTTCAGTTGATAAAGTTCTATCGCCGTTTTTCAATCAAAATACAGTAAGCGTCAAAATTCTCTCAAAGAACGCAGAATAGGCTAAAGAAATGGAAAACGTTGCAACGCACATTTAGTACGAAAAACTTTATATTTATTTGCATACTTATATGTTTACCTATATAATTATAATATAATTATCCGAACAAAGTAATTATTTTATTAATAACAGTGCATTGCAAGATGTGCATTGAGAGAATTTTGATGCAGATAAAAATCTNATTTAGTAACGACGGGAATGGTTCGTTCCTTACCACGTGCTCCAGTTCCAGCTCCTACTCCTGCTCCTCCTCCTGTTCCCATTCCGGCATCCACTCCTGTACAGAATCAATCTACTTACTCCGCTCTTCATACATATGGAAGTGAAGCGGAATATGATGATCCTAGATACGATAGTGTGGTGGAAGAAATGAAGAATTTCTTAGGTGCCAATGCCATGTAAGTTATAAATATTTTAAATTTATATTGTTCACTTATTTTCCATTTAGAATAATTCTTTATTATAGGAACCGCAAAACAACTTTGTAAATCATTCAAACTTTTGAAGATTTTTATGAGCATTCAACAGTTTCCAAAAACACGCAAACTTTTATAACTTAAGATATGTCCAATAAAATCTACAACATGAAAACTGTTAAATGTTTCTGTAGATTATATGATTAGAAGAATTGTGTGATTTGTTAAAAGTTTGCATTCTGTATTGAACTTCTTAGACCGTATTTGTTTTTATGAAAATAAAACATTTTTATTCATTATTAATATTTTATTGTTTTTGTATTTTATCCTAATTGAATACCTTAATGGCTTCGTGAGTGATTGTTACTTTGTCATTAAATTTTAAAAGTAATATAATTTATTATTATATGTGTGAAGCATGCAGGTAAGTTCTGTTTTATACTAAAATATTTAATATTTACAGAAAAATAAAAATTATAATTTTATTTACAGTCAGTTTTAACAAGCATAATTTGAAGAAATTACTAAAAGTATTTTAACAGAGTAAGTAAAAGTTTACACTTGTGGTTGATATATTCAGAAAAATTCTAATTCTTAATGCTGGAAATTTTATTGCAATGTTATTATTAATAATCATTGTATATGTTTAATATTTAAGATATATAACTTAGGTTTTCTTAAATTAATTTTTGAAACTGAAGTTTTTCATTCGTTAATTTTATTATTGTGTAACTAAGTACTATATTTTACCACTATGTGTCGCTCTAATCAGCTGTTTAGTATTATTCAAAGCAGGTTTATCCACCTAAAATCAAGGTTCAAGTAAAAGTTTATGCAGTTCTTTATATATGTCAAAACAAGAATAATAGGAATTTCATAATTTAATAGGACTGGTATTTTCTGGATATCTTCTCACGTAGACATTTTTACTGGGCCATGTAGGTTTTAACGAGAATGGAAGTGTGGCTTCACTGCAACAGAGCCGAGCTATGCAAGGACTGCATCTACTCATTGTGATTTCATAACTATTGCACTGATATCTGCTTATAATTTGCTATGGAAATACATCAGAATCGCAATTTACTAGTTTGGTGTTTATATTTATGGATTTGTCATCTTATTTATCCCATTGTCATGGAAGGTAAGTAATAAGTTTGTTCTTTATTCTGCTATCGGTCGCCATCTTGTCTTTCTGCAATAGGTCGGAAACGATCATTGATTACAAAGCGAAAAGTAATATACTAAATTTATCAATTTTAATTTATCTTCGCTAATGTGAAAGCTTTTCGTTTTGTTTTAGCAATTTATACAGAAATAAATTTTGTAGTTGATAATAATTGTATATTTTTGAATTAAAACAATTTAATTATGATACAATTTATTAAATTAAACATTCTATCAATATATATAACTTAAATAATTGAATGAAATGAAATTCTTTACCCAGATAACAGATATAATATTTGATAAATGTATTAATACTGTATATTGTTTATTTATTAACTGCCGAAAATAATAGGTATTATTTTATATTATTATTAAATTCGTTATAGTTTAAAGAGAATTTGCAGTTTTTTCTAAAGATCATGGTTTATATTTTAATAAACCATGATCTTTAGAATTTAAGTAACAACAAAATATAATGATGTTAAAATGATTAGAATTATTAAATGTTTAATAAATATAAATTATTTTAAAGATCATATTTAATAATTAAAAGAAATTAATTTTATTCCAAATTGAATTTAATAGTGTAATAAATGTTACTTGATAATACTTTCAGAAATACAACATTACATTTTAATTAATTTATATTAATTTGTAAGTGTTGATATATAATTTTATTAAATTCTTGTTAAACATTTCATGTATAAACATATTAATATAACATTTTTAATATTATTTTATTTGTTTTTATTCAAAACTATAATTTTATAAAATTGATTAGAGAAGATTTTTAATTTATATAATTATAATTTAATTTTATATGCAGTACTACAGATTCTATAAAATCTAATTATAAAAGGTTTTATTTTATACTTTGAATTGTTATAGACGATCTGCCAATTTTTTCATTTAATTGAAAATTATTTTATCATTTTATATCAATTTTATATTATACTCAAGACATTGTACAATTTTACTCAGTCATTCTTATAGCTTAATAAAGAATTTTGTATATTTAAAACATGTCTAATATATTTTTTCTAGTTTTTCTCATAACTTGATTTGTTTAGTGACTGTCTATATGTAACATATCTAGATAGATATGTTAGACTGTATATCTAGATAGATATGTTAGATATATAGACTGTAGATATGTAACATGTCTATATAGTGATTAACTATTATTTTTAAAGTTGCATATTCATAAAAATTCTCAAAATAAAACTTATTTAATTCGATATTTAGCATTATAGACTATTAATATTACTATTAAATAATTATTTTAATAATTTTAAAATTGTTTGGGTACTTATCGTTGAGTGTTTCCTTCATTTCGGTATCATATGTTTTGAAAATTGTCAAATAACTTATAAACGATTTATTGTATATTATACAAGCGAAAATTTGTATACTTAATAGTATACAAATTTTCGCTTGTATATATTATTTATATAATAATTTTATAGATATTTTAAGAGAAAGTTTAAAAATCAAAATTTGGTCTGGATTTTTGTATTTTATTTTTTTAATTTAAAATGTCTAAGATACATCCCAAACACTTAGACTTTTACATAAAGTGTAAAACTCTTTTATATTTAAACCATTTCGAAATCATACAATGCATTATCAATATTATTTTCCCATCATTAATGAATATATTTTAATTTTTATAAATATGTTATATTTCATCTTTATTCAAATATAATTAAAATGTTTTCATAATTATTTTGTATAAATTTTATTATGTGCTTACTTTTTCATTTTTTATCTATATAAATATATTTAAAAACAGTTTACTAATAATTGTTTTTACGATTTTGGCACCGCATTATCTATAAAGAATAAAAACGATGAACAGTTACATATTTAAAGATTCAAATGTTTGTTCTTCTACTTATTAATATTAATAATCTTTGTGGTTGACTACACCTATAACTCTATACTTATGAAACTCAAAATCATGTATCAACACAGTGTTTGTGGCACGGCTTTATGACGCGGGTGCTACACATACTGTATTTATACATGATTTTGAATTCCATATGTATAGTGTAATAGGTGTAGTCTAGCTTCAAAATACCGTATGACAATTCGTTTATAATTAGCGATTATGGCATTCATGGAAATTGACACACGACGGAGCGAGTGGGCCAAATTTCCATTTATGCCATAATCGCCTATATTATAAACTAATTGCATAATATACTATTCAAACGTCTCATTTTATTTATATCAATGTTACTGAAGGAGGAAAAATCTTAAATGACTTCTGATCACTCTAAATGGATGAAAAACTCTATCCATTGGAATTTTTGTGCTGACAGTTGTAAATAAATGTCAGAACTATTAGTTATACAGTATTAGAAACTATATTGACTTCTAAAATAAATTTAAGCACATGTAAAGAATATGATTGTGTCTCCAATAAAAAATTACTCTAAAATTTTAATTCAATTGCAATGGAATTAAATTAAAATTTAAGTCTAAATTAGGCTGACAGTCTATTTTAATCGGAAAATTTCTTAGTTCCTAAATTAATAAATATATTTTCTAGACATTTGAAAACTATAAATATGATTAAAAAATTTCAAATAGATCAACCAAAGGTTGTGCTTATTATGTACAGTATATTTATTTAAAAGTTTTATCGATTTTAATCATTACAAAAATGCATATTTAGTAGGAATATTGAAATAAATTGACTATAATGATAAAAATTTTCAGGATATTTTATTGTTATTTATTTTTTAGTTTTGGTGTATTTGTATGAATTACGTTAGATAGCTCATATTATTTGTAGAAGAATACAGTCGACCCCCCCTATAACACTGTTGATTATTCCGTTTTATATGAATTCCATGTTGTATGAGTCACTTAAATCTAAGTGACTCGTACAACATGGAATTCATATAAAACGGAATAATCAACAGTATTATAGGGGGGTCGACTGTAATTTAATTTGTTCGCTTTGTGTGATTTCTCTCTGAATTTTTACATTTTTTGTATTTATAAAGTTAGGATCAACAGCGACTGATGACAAAATAAAACATGGCAGTTATTCGGATGTGCCGTTGTTGAAAGGTTATTTTATAAGCATATTTTTCAAAAGAACGGTTTCTGAAAAAATTGTCCGGTATGTATCTTTATATGTATATATAGACCTATATATACATATATACACATACTTATATATACAGATCTACAATAGATCTACATACAAACACACAACATTAATACGAAGAAAAGAATAATAATATATTTTAAGAGAAAATTTCGAATTTTATCAAGTTAACTAACATCCGACTATTACCCTACATGTAATAATTTTTAAAAACTAAAATTAGAAATACTGTATAGTCATTCACTTTTACTGATACAGAAGATATTATTTATTTTTATAGTATCCATTTCATTTTCTAATTTATATTATTTTTATGATGCAATGCAAAAATTAAATATCATTAAGGAAAGCAATTTCCTTTAATTTAGTGCTAAGCTATCCCTTTAATTTCGTGCCGCACAGATATCTGTTTTTGATATTATCTCATTGAATCAGTTCCAGTTATTATTACATTATGAAAGTGGCAATGTTGCAAGATATTGTTCTTATAATAAAAATTTGTAGCCACGCTAAAATCTTGAACTGTGACCACACTGTAGTCCGTAAAGCCTAATGAACATCGAATATTTGATATTAAAATATATTTTTCAAATGAATATTATTGTATAAGAATTTCAAAATTGATTAAAACATTAATGTATATTATATAATATAAATTTTTAAATATATAATTTTTTTATTTCAACAATATAATTTGGAAATACAATAATAAAAATAAAACAATATGTTATGTTGACATATTACAATCTTTTGATTTGAAATTTCTAATTTTCTTTTTCTAATTCTTAATTTGCTTTTTCGCAAGTTGATTAAGCAAATTAGAAAGTAATTTCATTTATTTATAAAAATTTACATTGCAAGTTGCATCATAACGGAGTTACAAATAAAAAAATACTACCTTTACTATCGATCTCCATCTTACAGTAGTATTTAGATCTGTAAAGTAATAACTTTGTACTTGTAGTTGAATTTATTTGTTTGTTTAGTTAAGTTACGGCAAAGCAACACTTGGGCAATCCGCCTAGGGGAAATGCCTTCCGGGAGGCCTTAAAAAGACCTCCCGGAAGGCATTCTCCTATTTGGTCCCTATTCAGGCGTTACAAACGTGGAGAAAACCGGAAAACTCCACGTGACCAGCCCGTCCAGGCGAGGCGCGAACCCACAGTTGAATTTGTCACTGTTGTTATATTCAACAGGCAACGTGATTTTGAAATTAGTCATTCTTTACCGTCTATAACGTTTCCAAGAAATTTATCTCAATACTATATAAAATTTGAGATATAGATTATCATTATTGTAGTCTAATAACAGTTTGTTAACATTATCATATAAATATGGCGCGAGTATGAGGTTGATGAATACATTCATTAGTTCATAAGTTGATGGAAGAACGTTCTGATTTTCCAAATTTTTATCTTGCTGGCATATTAAATTGTTTCTGTAATTTCATTGTGATGTGAATTTAATGAGACTGTTAAAATGAATTAATTTATTTCTTTTCTTTATATTAAATTAACAATAGGAAATCGCTTATAAAATGGAAAAACCGTTGGAATACAAATTAAAATTTAGAAATAGTAACATAGCCTGTTTTAAATTTCGCCAATGTTTCTCATCGTATATACATTGAATATCACAAATAATATTTTGAAAACAATTTTATGCTTTGACTTAGTACACAAGTCTCAGATTTTTTAACAATTTTCTACGTAATAAAATATTTATTAATTAAGTTTTAAGAAAGTAAATTTATATTTATAATTGACTGATATAAAAGTCATTTTAATTATAACTGCGTCTTATAAATAATATTAAGGCTGCACTTCTAAAATCTCACAACTCCACAAATGTAGGACTTATCCTATATGATAAGTCCTACATTTATCGATTTGAGATTTAAGAAGTACAGTTGAAGAGAACAAGAAGTTGAACACAATATTAAGGCTATTTTATATGTGAGGTTTTGTTGGACTTTCACAGAAAATAATTAAGGCTTAATTATTTTTAGCCAAAGTACAGCAAAACCAGCATTGTTTTACGATAATCCTTTTAGTCATTTTATTTTCTGAAATATTTCGATTGTCGATCAAAAAATTCAAAGATTTTTTCAAAGATTCAAAGATACTTTTACTTAGTAAAAATTCAATATTTTAGTTTTAAATTTATTTAAAATACTTATATTGTGATGGGAAATTATGTAAAGGATGAAACTTTCGTTTGGACATGTGTGATCAAATACACTAGGAAAACCAAAATCATCTTGTATCATAATATACTATTTCTTCTTATTTAAATTTTTAAATTTAAAAAAGAAACTATCGTACTACATTATGTTTATAAGTTTAATTTATAAAATAAATTTATCTTAGATTTAGAGTAAAATTTGAAATAACTGGAGAAAAAATACATTGACATGATAATCTTAAAAACTGATTAACAAATGTTAAAATTTTTTAAATCAATAATTTAAAATAATATTTTTATAATGTTTATTACAGTATCCGGTTTGAGTTTAAACAACTGGTATTATTATATTAGGAAAATTATAGTTAAGATGTAAAATTATTTTACATATAATCTTAAAATGTTAATACAAAATATTTAATTAATTAAATTAAATTTATTTATATCTATTATTTTAGTTCCACCAAAGATAGTTCCACAAATTAGCGAAAGTAACTTAAAGGAAAGTCAAAGATACATAGCAATGTGTGGCGTTAATGAAGGCGATCCACCATTTACTTTTCAATGGTCGAAGAATGGGAAGCCATTGACAGAATCTTCTCATTTGATAGTTCAACGTCAGGACTTTTCTTCTTCGCTTATCATAGCATCGGTTAAAAGTGCAGATAGCGGAAATTATACTTGCTTAGTAACAAACAGAGCTGGATCCGATAGTCTAACGACGAAATTATTAGTTTCGGGTAAGATATTTAAAAATAATCGATGTTCATAACAAATTCTATTGAATATTTTAATTATGAATTATAATTTTAGTACCTCCTTCATGGATTCGTCAGCCTTACGACGTGTCTGTCAAGGCAGGAAACAAATTAGTTCTTCAATGTGAATCTGATGGCTATCCAGTACCAACTGTTAAATGGCGAAGAACGAAAGGTGACTATACAACAATAATATACACTTAGTATTTTAAAATATAAAACCTAAGACAATATTTGTTTGTTTTAAAATCATATATCAAGCCTAATAATTATAATTTAAGACAATATTATTCCCCGATATATTTATTGCAATATTATTTACAAATTTTTAAATACAATAATTTGTAAACAAATAATGATTTTCATTTTGATAACAGCAAATACGGTCAATGGAATATTAAAACATTGAATTATAATATCATCATGACTATGAAGCTTTGTACTTTAGAAAACCAATGTTTTTTACAAATATATATTATTTAAAAAATAAATAAATAAATAAGATGTGGGATAATATCGTATCTGATATTCATGAAGTAAATTTATATAAAATAACGAAGACATTTAAATATCTTTAAGAAGTTTGTAAGTTGTTAAAATAGTAAACGTATTAATGATAATAGTAATGTGTTGTGATAATAGTAATTGATGACCCACACAAAACCATTGTAGATCGTTTTTTTTTAACATTATTTTTAATTATATGGGGCTAATCTACGCGATATGAACAAATTAATTAATTTCTTAAAGTTGAATAAATTAAATTACTGGATATTCTTTTAAAATCGTAAAATTTTAAACTTAGATATTAATGCAGATTGTATTATTGTAAATATAATTCATTTGTATAGGTTTCAGTATTGCTCAATCATTTCCTGTAACAGAAAACCATTGGAAAATTATTGAAAGTGGTACAATGTCTACTGTTGCTGCAAAAAAAGATGATGAAGGATTTTATACCTGTGAAGTGAGTAATGGCATTGGAGAAAACTTATCCAAAACAGTCAGAGTTGAAATTCAAGGTATACAAATATTGATAGATAAGAAACATATTAATTAAAGAAAAGAATTTTAAATTAAACATAATAAAATTCACACCTTTAATATAATGGCTCGACCTTCCACGCTCGACCTTCTTTAATTTTGTTCAAACTATAAAGTAAGATAGTTTAGGGTCTTAAACTAAGATCTGCAAAATATATCTAAATGCTCACTTTTGAAATCATCTTCCTTTGGTAGGATTGGTTAATGATTAAAAACATGAAATCTGATAGAGACAAGATGTTCTTTTTAATAGACTCAAAAAAATAAATTAATTAAAATAAAAATACTCTGAAATGACACATTTCCAGATATTTACTCTTCAAAATTGGTACAAATCAGTCATGGAATTTTTATTTAAGCGTATTTCTGCTATTCTGGAAGATCAAGAATCCTTACTCTATATCAGGGGTCACCAAACTTTTTTCACAGCGGGCCAGATGACTGAAAGAATGACGAGCGCTGGCCATATAGCCATTTTGTTCAATACAGCACACTGAAAAAATAGACAACCAACGATCAACGTATTTATTTACCAATACACAAACACGATGGCTGCCGCTAGCTCGTAATCGCTTTCTTATACAAAAAGCGCTCTAATATTCAAAGTCGCAAAAAGTCGCCAAATTTTTTATTTCACGAATTTATCTAAAAATTATATTACTGTCAGATGCAAAAATCGGATTAGACCGATTTTGGCATTTTTACTTACACTTATTTTAATTTTTTTACGTAATAAGTTTATCTATAATCTATGATATTTCCATATAAATAATTATATTTTAGTTCATTTGTGGCACAGTGCGGCGGTGGGCCGGACGAACTGACCTCGCGGGCCATAGTTTGGTGACCCTTGCTGTATATGAACGATGTTATGAATAAATAACAGTCAAACGAATAGGTATGTTTGCTGTAGGAGTAACAGGTTGTTAAGTTATTACGAGTCAGTTCTACTCGATAGTCACTGTATAGAAAAGTTATGCTAAAGTAGAAAATGTGTCTAATACAGCTGAGTTTACAGCAAAACGTTGTCCTTATTCACTAAATTTCAAAATATGTGTGCTCTGATGGCACACAACAAGAAAACAGTTGACGATTTGTGCGCGCCTCGCGCATGAAGAAGAGCAGAGTAACGTCCAAATCAAGGTTGCAATCTCTAGAACTACAAAACATTTAAATCTAATATTTTGCATATCTTAGTTTAAGATCGTTAGCTATCTTCGCTGAGGAGTTTCAACAAAATTGGAGAAGATCGAGTGTGGCGATTTTCATAGTGAGCATGAAATTTAGCTTTAATACCATTTAGGAAATATATATCATATTTTGGTTTTTAGTTCCACCTACAGTTAACATAGAGTCAGTTCAGAAAATGGTAAAAAATGGCGAAGATTCTCTATTAGTTTGTAACATAACTGGAGACAAACCGTTAAATATTTATTGGACTAAAGACGGAAACAAGCCAGAAGATAATCAAAGGTGAAAGGAAACTCTTAATATATATGTGAATATTTCCATAAGCTAATTTTAATAATTTGCTTTTCAATTGCTAAAATAATTTATTAGGATACAAATAGTGCATACGAATTTTGAAAGAAGCTACAAATCAGTCTTAAATATTGAATCTACGAATAGAGAAGACAGTGGATTGTATGTTTGTAGTGCCAATAACACATTTGGACATAGCCAGATGGCAATTAGACTAGGAATCATTGGTATGTTCTTTAGTATAAGTAATAAATATTTTGATTTATAATATTAAAATTAATATTGAAAAATGAATTTGGTCGACTTTTTCAGAACCACCCAGCCAGCCTGAAGAATTAAAAGTAAAAACAATATGGAGTAGAAGTGTTCGGCTGAGTTGGTTGCAGCCTTATAATGGAAATACTGTAATTCAAAAATACATTTGTATTTATAAAAAAGGTAGTTAATAAATTTATTTATATTAAACATTAAATAGCATTACATATTTATAAAGATTATTTTTAGAAGATAAAAACACGCCGCTGGAACTAAAAGTTGATGGATCTCAAATGTCGGTCATTATAATTCGTTTGAAACCTTACACAAGATATGATTTTCAAGTTATTGCAGTAAACGAAGTTGGAAGTAGCAAACCCTCGAAAACGGTTATTGCCATTACTACTGAAGAAGGTATCAAACGGATTTTAACATTATCTTGTCAAAATATTTATATTTAAAAATTCTGGTTTAATTGGTAACATTTGGAGTTTCAACAAAATTGGAGTCAAACCAATAGACGACAAACATCTCTTGTAGATCTCATTTCAGTTGTCTAATGCAATTTCATGAAAATATTATATGTAAATATGAAATAAATAATGCGGTATTTTTTATGAAGAAATAATATGAAAAAATACGAGTTATCTATTTGAATTGCATTAAAATAGATGTTCACTTTTGCTATTTTTTAGAGCCTGCAACTCCTGCTTTTGATCTTCAAGTAAGTGAGAAATCAACAGCTTCAGCTGTTTTAACTTGGAAGGTAATTATTTAGATATATGATATAATTTTTGCAGTTTTATATTTCCATTTTTACTAAAAACTATAAATACATAAATACATTTAGCCTCCACCAAAGCATCAGTGGAACGGTGCATTATTGGGATTTTACATTGGATATAAGAAAACCAGTCAAGGATCACAAATATCTTATTCATATAAAAACGTAAAAATTAATCACAAAGCAGAAATTCAAAAAACTGTATTGAACGATCTGCAGAAGACATCGACTTACACTGTTATTGTTATCGCTTACAACAGGGCTGGATTAGGTCCACCTTCGGAACCGATACTGTTAACAACATCCTATGTTGGTAAACAGAATTTAATAATAAATATTAAANAACTATGATTTTATCAGAGTAAGTAAAAGTTTATATTTGTATTTTATTTATTACGAAAAATATTTAGAGTAAAATTCCCAATATTAAGTATTAATGTTAATTTATTAATAATCATTGTACGCACGTTTAATTTTAATGAAATACAATAAATTTTAATGTTATAATAATTATAAAATCTTGTTAAATGGATTTATAAACTGAATTTTTTAATTAATCAATTGCTAATATTTTATAACTAAAATGCCATATTTTACCACTATGTGTCGCTCTACTCAACATTGTTTAGTATTGTTTGGAATGGGTTCATCCACCTAAAAATCTAGATTCATATAAAAAGTTAACGTAGTTCTTTATATTTGTCAAGGCGAGACTTTAGAAACTTAATAATTAAATAGGACTAATATTTACTGGATATCTTCTCACGTAGACATTTTTTACCGGGCCATGTAGGTTTTAACGAGAATGGAAGTGTGGCTTCACTGCAACAGAGCCGAGCTATGCAAGGACTGCATCTACTCATTGTGATTTCAAAACTATTGCACTGATATCTGCTTATAATTTGCTATGGAAATACATCTGAATCGCAATTTACTAGTTTGGTGTTTGTATTTCTGGATTTGTCATCTTATTTATCCCATTATCATGGAAGGTAAGTAATAAGTTTGTTCTTTATTCTACTATCGGTCGCCATCTTGGCTTCCTGCTAAAGGTCGGAGATGATCATTGATTATAAAATGAAAAACTAAAGTTACTAAATGTTGTATTTTCATATAAATAAGAAGGTTGTTGCTTTTGTTTTCGCAATTAAAATGGTATTTTGAAATATGTTTTATTTCTAATAATTATACTGTATTACTTTTAAATAAAACAATTTGTGTATATGCAAAATGTTAAATATCAATATATTACATAAAACTTAACAACTTTCATATGGGTCATAAATTTAATATTTAATGAATGCATTTATGCATGTTAATGCAGCAATGATTATTTACTGAATATTTGATATAATAGAGATTATTTTATATTATTGTTTTCAAATATTAAATTTGTCATTATATCTAAATAGCATTTACAATTTCAAACTTATGAATTAAACTTTAATAATATATTATAGATCTTTATTTCATTTTCTTATTTATATTATAAAGTTTCATTTTACGTTTTATTTTATGTTAATATTTGTCAATCATATTGAAGTCTTATTCTTAATAAAGTTGTTACTATCATTATTATTCTTTTTGTTATTCAACTAAAGGTATTAGTATTATTTTATTATATATTGTTAACTTCAAAGAATTATATTATTATCTGATGTTATTATGTATATTATTTTATAGTTATTATATATATATATTATTTGATATACGGCTGATAAAACTTTTTTTAATTTTTACTTTAATCTGAGTTTGAGTTTCTTTCGCTATTTGTTTAGTTACTTTTAAATATCTATATTGTAATTAAACAAACATAAAAAATACTAGTCTTTTTAAACCTGTTTAAATTTATATATTTATAAAAGTAATTTAATTCTATACCTATGAGGAATAGAGGAGAATCGTATGCTACTAATATTTTTAATAAGTAATTTCTATGACAAGATCATATGCGTAAAATCGTCTATACCAGAGGTGGCGAACCTATGGCACGCGTGCCCAAGGAACACGTAACGTATCTTATGATTTAAAAGATTTATAATAAAATACATCTCAAAATTGAACAGAGCCTATTATACTTAAATATTGTTGAAATTGTTTTTATTATTTACTATTTTAACAAAAATATTCCACATAAAGATCGACGCTTGTAATTGAATCGATAGTTTCAGCCGTGGCTAGATATAAAATAAAAGCCAAATTTGGGACATTTAAAGATCAAAGATTTTTAGTTCTCTCCTTATTTTCAGCGTATATTACGACCAGTCTTAAATTGTTTTGGAATATTTTTATTTCAAATTAATTTGAAATATATGCATTCCAGTTTTCATTTGTATATTACTGTATATTTCAATCGTATTCAAGTATAATATGTTCTGTCTTAAATATTTTGCTCGAGCTTCATCTGCAATTTGAACAAATTGTAGACATATAAATTTCCACTGTCGTCCGTCTGTCTTTCGAGAACGATGTTAGATAAATGAAATTCAAGACCAGATATGGAAACCTTAGCTGCATGAGGCCTCGATTAACTATATACGAACTTCCCATGCAAACCGGAAGTCACATTATTTCAATTCAAAAATTTGCCTTTGAAAGGTGTTAGATAGATAACCGGCACGACTCTATCTATATTCGAAAGTACATTTTGTTGCTAGAATAATACTCGTATTTTGATTTCATGCCATTTCAATTGCTTACTTCTTATTGTTTCAACGTTGAAATTGTTACGATAATTGCATATCAATATTAGATATAATAAATATCGAGAAATAGTAAAACAGTAAATGTTTAAAGTAGAGAATTCGGAATATCAATATTCTGAAATTTTAAGAGAAAAAAAAAGAAGAAATAAATTTTTATATAGTTTATTTTAATTTGAATTTAATAAATGCTGTTCTGGGAAATAAATTGACATAGTACTACTACAGTTGATAAACTGGAAAATCGATGTAGCATATTTTTTTAAAATTGATATTAGATTAATTAAGTGAACAATTCACGAATTAAAATAATTTCATATAACTAGAAGAAATATAATGATAAGACAAATTTCAAAACTGATTCATAAGGGATAAAATTTTTATAAATCACTAATTTAAAGCCATATTTGCAAAGGATTTTTATTTTAGTTTGTGCATATTTTTCGAAACAGTTTTAATTATTATTAGGCTTTTTAAGATAATTATTTTACTATGTTTTTTATTTATTTATAATTTCACAATATACCCGTACTTCGACTTAACATTAAAAATACATACATATATTATTACAGTTCCGCCAAAGATTGTGCCACAAATTAGTGAAAACAATTTAAAAGAAGGCCAAACATATATAGCAATGTGCGGCATTAATGAAGGCGATCCACCATTAACTTTTCAATGGTCAAAGAATGGTAAACCGTTGACAGAATCCTCTCATTGGGTAATTCACCGCCAAGGAGATTTTTCTTCTTCGCTTATCATAGCCTCGGTTAAAAGTGCAGATAGCGGAAATTATACATGTCTAGTAACAAACAAAGCAGGATCCGATAGTCTAACGACGAAATTATTAGTTTCAGGTAAGATAATGAAAATTATTAACTGTTCATGAAAAAGTTCATTAATCATTTCAATTGCGAGTTATAATTTCAGTACCTCCTACATGGATTCGTCAGCCTTACGATGTGTCCATTAAAGCTGGAAACAAATTAGTTCTTCATTGCGAAGCTGATGGCTATCCAGTACCAACTGTTAAATGGCGAAGAACAAAAGGTGAATTAAGTTACTTATTTATAATAAACACATAATATTTTATTATTGCATTGCATATAAGTAAATTTTATGTTTAGAATATTTAAATAATATTTATATATGTTACTGTGAATGACCGATATCTGGCGAATGTTAACATTCTCCGGTGAATGTCAGCATTCACACAGTCGTTTTGTGTATGTACGAAATATTTACTAAATATCATTATTTCTCACTTACACCGGCAAATGTCGACATTCAGCATGCACTGATGGTGAATGTTGAATAAAAATATTTTTATTACGTTAAGACAAAAATGCAACTTTTTAATATGTCAAAATAGGAGAAAGCTTAAGTAACAGCATATGTAAATAAACTGTTAAACCTAAACCAAACAGTACATTCTAAAATTTATTTAAAAAATAATACAATAATAAATTTACACATAAATTATGCGATTAACGTTATTCGTTAATCTTATTTATTACAACAACTTAAACTGTTATGGCACTTTGAATTTCACAAGAGTCCCTTGCTTTTACAACTGCATTTATTCGTGGAACACTTCTTTTTGCAACGACAGCGTGTATAGCCTTGCCCTCCACTTTTCGAACTAGCTGCAGCTACTTCTCTCAGCGATATTTTTTGAGAAGAAATCTCATTTGTGGAAAGTAACTTTTCTTTACAAATTACGAACTGATTACGGGTATAAAGCTGCTTGAGGGTACCATTTTTGTTTGCTAATTTATAAAAGTCGGAGTCTTCTATTCCAACAACAACCGCCAACACATTTCGGACATCTGTACGGCCACGGTCGACATCAGGGACTTGTATTCGTACGATATCACCAATTTCAGCAGAAGGAAACGGCGTAGAATTTGGCGATATACTGTCGCCTCCCTGTCGACATGGGCTTTTTTGGGTGTCGTTTCGACCTCCACCAAAGCTTATCTGTGCTTGTCGACACACACCGGCGATTCTTCGAATGTATAATAATATAACCAAATATTCGGTCTTTTACAGACGCATATTGTATGTGTCGACATTCTCTAATTTCGGTCTTTCACAGTAACATATACATTTAACAACTACGGATCGCAACCCCAAGACTGTATGATTCTAATATCTTCAATCCTGGAGATCCCGGAATGTGTTATTCTTGTTAGCAAAAGTTAAAAATCAAGAATTTTGTTTATGGATATTCTTGAGGATCCGGTGACTTTAGACATAGTAGTTAATAGATTTAATAATTAAACTACTAAAATAATTTGTATTTATCAAAGCCGACGGTTAAAAACAATCTTAGAGGAAGAAAAATTACACACATATACACGTAGCATTTTAGTGCAGTGCTGCCTAAACTAAGACCACCTGAACAAATCCAGTTCACGATGCACGTTAATTCTGCGCTGAACATATTTGACATATCATCTTTATTTAACGTTCTTCTCATATAATTTTTGTGTTTTTTTCACCAGTCCCTTCAAATCTTTATAAACAATATTAACGTTACCACATTTATTCTCTTTTGATTTTTCGTAATGTATTTTTGCTATTTAACGCATGGATTTGTTTAGCAAGTAGAGTAATACGATTAGTTTTTGAAGTTCACTATAAATTTTGCGGTCACATAAGATATTCCTGTGCAGCTACAAACATTACGGGTACAAGTATAAAACGCAAAAGGAAAGACAGTACTTAACGCACAACAGCGGTGATAATATTGACGAAGATGTGTTTTTTTAAGTTACAAACTTAGAAACTGCAGTGATGAATACCCATCATATCCTCATTACATTGTATGAAGTAAAGGCTTTCATGAAAGCGTTTATAGTAATAATATATGTTTTCCAATTTTTATTCGGAATGCCCATACACATTTACTGTATTTGTATGTTCTGGCACGTTTGGATTTTAGTATTCCTTGATTTAACGTATATATTTTTCACTGGTTCCTCGAAAAACATTAATTCGAGTTTCTACTGTATACAGAATAGAATTCCCATTAATTACGTATTAATAAGTTATATATGTGTGTGTGTATATATGTATCAGGATGGTGTCCAAACATTGCTAGAAGTTTTAGCATTTTTTTAAATTTTAAATATTCTTATTATTTTTAAATTGTCGTTTAATGACAATAGTAATATTATAACATTAATTTTGGTTACTCACGAAAAAGTCTTTGGTTAATTATTCCTTTATACTCATTTATTATTATGTTTTAATTAAATATCACTAATTTACATGTATAAAAGTAATAAATGAGTTAAGTTTAAAAAATTTTAATACTAATAATTTTGAATCGTCAAATATTTATATATGCATGAATATAAATTGAAAAATAACTTATATATTACTGAAGATATAATAAATGATTTTTTTAGGGTTCAGTATTGCTCAATCATCTCCTGTGACAGAAAACCATTGGAAAATTATTGAAAGTGGTACAATGTCTACTGTCGCTGCAAAAAAAGATGATGAAGGATTTTATACATGTGAAGTGAGTAATGGCATTGGAGAAAACTTATCCAAAACAGTCAGAGTTGAAGTTCAAGGTAATTAATTAAATTATATCAGAAATATAAAAATCAAAATAAATATAATTAAATTAGTACTTCTTTATTTATACGATTTTCGACTTAACCTATAATAAAATTAGAGCAAGATGTATGTATTTTTATAGTACCTCCTACAGTTAATGTAGAATCAGTTCAGAAAATGACAAGAAATGGTGAAGATTCTATATTAGTTTGTAACATAACTGGAGATAAACCGCTAAATATTTATTGGACTAAAGATGGAAAGAAACCGGACGATAATCAAAGGTAACAAATAAATTATTAACACATATATAAATATTTAAAATTTATTTTAACAATTCATGTTTTAAATGATATAAAAATCAGATAAAATAATTTAACAGGATACAAATAGTGCACACGAATTTTGAAAGAAGCTACAAATCAGTCTTAAATATTGAATCTACTAATAGAGAAGACAGTGGATTGTATGTTTGTAGTGCCAATAACACATTTGGACATAGCCAGATGGCAATTAGACTAGGAATTGTTGGTAAGCTCCTTAATATTAGTAATGAATATTTAGATTTATAATATTAAAGTAATATAGAAAATGAGTTTTGACGAATTTTCAGAGCCACCCAGCCAGCCTGAAGAGTTAAAAGTGAAAACAATATGGAGTAGAAGTGTTCGGCTGAGTTGGTTGCAGCCTTATAATGGAAATACTGTAATTCAAAAATACATTTGTATTTATAAAAAAGGTATTTAATAGATTAATTTATAATAACTATTAAATATTAATTATTAAAAAGAATTTATTTTTTAGAAGACAAAAGCAGACCTGTTGAACTAAAAGTTGATGGATCTCAAATGTCAATCATTGTACTTCGTTTAAAACCGTATACAAAATACCAATTTCAAGTTATTGCCGTCAACGAAGTTGGAAGTAGCAAACCTTCAGAAATAGTTGTCGCCATTACTTCTGAAGAAGGTATCAGATAGTTTTAATATTAATTTTCAAAACGTGCATATTTAAATCAACTGACAAGATCTTGCAAGCGATTCTCCTGGCACTCAGGAGTTGATTAATTAATTAATTAAGTGATCAGGTAGTTAAATGATTTTTAATTATACTAAGATATAAAATTCAAATAATAATAATTTATTTAATTTAAAATATATGCCTCCCCGTCAAATTAGTAGCGTCTTGCTCCTGTACTGTACATCATACTTTTACAATGGAGTCGTGCTGGCTATCTAACTCCTTTCAGGGGAAATTTTTGAATTGAAATAACGTGACTTCCGGTTTGCATAGGACGTTTGTATAGTTAATCGGGCTTCTTGCCCTTAAGCTTTCCATATCTAGTCTTGAGTTTCATCTATCTAACACCGTTCTTGAGATTAAGGAAAGACGGACAGATGGACGACAATGGGAATTTATAAATCTACAATTTTTTTCAAATTGCAGCCCAATAAAAACTAAAAAGGAGTAGTAATTTTGTTGATTTATGAGGAACTTCTCTGCTATTCAAATTAAATGTTTTTTAAACTAAATATTCTTGAGTATGGCTTAAAGTTAAAATTGTGGTGACGCCATCTTTTATGAGATTTTATTTAAAAGTCATTTTATATTATTAATTATTATTAAAATGACAAAGCATTATTTTTGAAAATAGAGATGAATTTTTTAAAACTGTAAATACAAACTGTAATGAATAAAATTGTCATTAAGTCTGAACCTACTCAAGATATGACACTTAATCGTTTTGTATCTCCCCACCTTCTTGATCTAAAATTTAATAGCATCAATGTAGAAATAACCTTGCCAAGTTTCAAAATTTTTAGTTCAGCCAATCCTAAAATATGTTGCAAAATTGGTAACCACCATACTTACGCATATGTCAAAGAGAATTTTCTAATTTTTTTTTAATTTTTGGGGGGTCCTGGAATGTCAGAATTGATCAAAATGATTGAAAAAATGAAAACCTGTGATAAAATTTCAATATCAATTTTCTGCCTATTAAGAATTTAAAGTGCCAATAACACAATTTTTCCTTTCTCCCTGGAGAGCTTCGATGGCGCTCTATAAGAAGCTCTTTTACTATTACATATTTAAGATATAAATTCGGAATTAATCGATAACTTAAAGTTTTCAAAAGAAATTTTTAATAGTAATAAATAAACTGGTNAAATTGTTTAGTTGTGTTAAGTCCTCCATACATTAAATAAATAAGAAAAATTAACGCTTACTTTAACGTAGAAACGAAATAAATATCAAATATATACATAAATTTAGTTAAATTTTGTAAATATCTAAGAGAAAATAACAAAAACCAGAAATATCTAACATTCGTACAACTGCTTAATTAGCTTTTACTTAAGGAACTTGTGAATTTGATAGCGATAACACACTAAATTTTATAATAGCATTCATCTTTATCAGTTATTTTAAATTATATAAAAACTATAAGAATTAAAATGTATTTAGTAAAGCATTAAATTCTAAATATAATTTAGAATTTAATGCTTTCTGAAAATCTATTTCTGAAGTGAAAACATAAAGAACTAATTCTAGTCAACTCGTTTTTTACTTTGATAATTTTATAAATGATATTTTCAATAATACTGGTTTGACTGTATTTTTTATTAATATTTATATTAATGTTGATGAAAAATAAAACGTTATTTTTGATTTTGTTAATTTTTTTTTAATAAGGGGAAAAATCTAAACTAAAATAATGAATAAACACTACAAATTATTTAAAGTAATGAGGTCTGTGCAAACATTTGAAGTATGAGAGTTTGAAAGTCACATGATTTGGTAATAGCATTATTTTCCTGCAAAGTAAAATCCTACATTTAGTAATTTAGAGATAATGAAGGGTTCTATAATTGAACTTTAATGAAGGTGGACCTTTTACGTGACCATTCATTGGCGCTCTACAAGGTTGACGCTATATAAGGCATTTATTTATATCATTTTTTAAGAATTTCTAGAATTGTTTAGCTCATTGTAAAGATTTTATTGCAAATTAAATATAACTTATATTTTATTTATACATATTTTAATTACAAAAATATATTTGCTGTTGTTTATATTATTGCAGATAATTTCGTTTGTATTATTTCAATTTTATCATTAAAATTTTTGCTATTTCAGATTTATCTTTTACATAAGCTATATAAGCTTTTATTTTTGTTATGTTTAATATTTTCCCCTTTTTGATAAAATCTGAATTAATTGAAAAATAGACATTTTTGTTTATTTCAAAAAATGTATCTTAAAATTCATTTATTCTAAAAAAATGTTTGATGAAATGTCAATTAAATTATACTTACTGCACAGTTTAGTTTTTAAATTTAAAAACTAAATATTCTACTAAATCACTTAAATTTTTTCGTAAAGAAAATCATATTTGCCTAATGCTATACTGCCTAATTATAATTTTTTTTTTAATTTTACATCTAGGTTACTCAAGCAATATCGAACATTCTACGATTGCATTGCAGTTTCAATATATCATGAATGTCCCTTTTTATTTCTTATATAGCTACGTATTTGGCTATTAGTTTAGGACATATCACACCACGTTTCTTAAGAAACTTGACTTGGACTTTTTTCTTTTTTAATTCCAACTTCAATATGTACATCTCGGGTTATTTTCCCCCTCTTCCCAATTTTTCCATAAACCATTTTTTACAGCCATTTTACCGGAAATTTCTATGCAGAAAAACTTCCGGTAAAATGGTTGTATAAAATGTAATTCAAGTGAATAATGTAAAATTGATTTAATTGTTATTTTTACTTTTTAAGAAATGTGGTAAAAATTACAATTTATGGAAAAATTAAAGAAAAAATTAGCAAAATACAATATTGTATTTTACAAGAAAAATTTGTTTAATAGAAAATCTTTTACAATTTTGTTTTAAATATAGTCTATTACTCCAACCGAAGAGGGGGGAAATAACCCGAAATGTACATATTGGAGTTGGAATTAAAAAAGAAAAAAGTCCAAGTCAAGTTTCTTAAGAAACGTGGTGTGATAAGTCCTAAACTAATAGCCAAATATGTAGCTATATAAGAAAAAAGAAAATTCTTTTATTTATTTGATGATGGTAATATTTTTACTACAGTTTTCATTGAGTTGTAATCCAGTTAGAAATTGCTCGCTATTGTAGAGAGAGAAATAAAAAGAAAAAGCGAAGATAGAAGAGAAATAATCATCTTACATTTTAAAATAAATTTTTCTTTGTCTTAGTCTATTGGGAACAATCTCTTCAGTCTTTAAGATTAAAAAAAGTAAAAACAAAAGCAAAGAGCAATCTTATAAAGGATGATATTAGTTTAATTTTCAAGTGACTAAGATTTCAAAAGTGGAAAAGCCCTAGCTAGCTAACAGAAATATGGTGTTTTAATCTACACATGAATTGTGAGAAATTGAAAAATAGGATTTAAAGTTGAGAAAAGTTGAGTAAATTTTTGGCAGATTAAACTATTTATTTTGGTAATTAAAATGTAAACTCACCTTACACAGATAATGAATTTTTTACAGCCTTTAAACATGTTATCTATTCTGATTTTTACTTCGATAGGAATTTAAATTTAGTTAACAAAATAGCCACACTTTGAATAAAGCTAAAGGAAATGCTTTGTTTTGGTTCTTTTTTTTATATTCATGATTAACTTGTCAGATTCTTTAGTAAAGGATAGTAATATCTGCAGGGTGCATTTTTTATTTAAAAATAGAGAAAAGTCTGTTCATCAAGATTTTAATTTTTCTTTGAGGATTATGTAAAAGCTGTAATAGAAACTTATCAGTGTTTAACTCTTCGTATCTATTTTCTAAATTAATCTACACTTTTTAATTTCTGAAGTGAATTTGTCTTAACAAATCTTGCAATCTAACGTTTTCGAATTGAACTAAAAATATTACGTTAATTTATTAAAATAAATTATGAAGATCATTTTAAATAACCACTTGCATTGCATAAAAATTATTATAAATTGTGTCAATCTTAATATTTTAATCTAAAAATCCAATATGTCTTTAATAGACTTTTCATTTTTTCTATTAAATTTAGTATACAATAATACTGTAAATCTGTCAGTTACGAATACTGAAAATATTAAATTTATTCAAATATTAAAAGTTTGGAAAATATTGATTTTAACAACATTTTTTACATTTTTATTTAAATATTATAGTAATAGTAAAAATATACTATTAAATGGAAAATTTATGTATGTATTTTGACTAAGACAAAATAACTAAAGCCTAATAACAGATATTATTTGCTGAAAGAACTTAAACATAAAATAATACAAAATATTTTAAAATATTCGCTATTCTATTTATATACTTTTTTAAAATTTTATAAATACGTTTAATTTAAACATAAATCATATTGCATCTATTATTTTATAGTTCCTCCGAAAATTGTGCCGCAAATTAGTGAAAATAGCTTAAAAGAAGGACAAAGATATATAGCTACGTGTGGAATTAGTGAAGGCGATCCACCATTAACTTTTCAATGGTCAAAGAATGGTAAACCACTGACAGAATCCTCTCATTTGGTAATTCATCGCCAAGGGGACTTTTCAACTTCTCTTATCATAGCATCTGTTAAAGGTGCTGATAGCGGAAATTATACTTGTGTAGTAACGAATAAAGTTGGATCGGATAATTTAATGACGAAATTACTTGTTTCAGGTGAGGAATTAAAAAGTTTAAAAAGGATATTATAATTATAAAAAGTTAAATTGATTTATTTACGTACGAATTCTGATTTAGTGCCACCTGCGTGGGTTCGTCAACCATATGACGTATCAGTTAAAGCCGGAAACAAATTAGTTCTTCATTGCGAAGCTGATGGCTATCCAGCACCAACTGTTAAATGGAGAAGAACAAAAGGTAAAGTACATAATTTAAATCATTCTATTATTCTATTAACGGACTAATATAATTAACACATTTTGACTTTTTAAAAACATATTTTCCATAACATAATTTCAATATTATAAGGCAACTAAAAAGTTAAACAATTAACTGTTGCATAAGCGCTATTATCGATATCACACATAAGGAAATAGTGTCTTCTGAAATCGTAAATTACACCTATTACAATTGATGTATATTTAATATATACGCTGTAAAAACAACATTATAACTTATATACTAAAAGAAGTAGATATACTAATCAGTAACTATATCAATAAATGATATTTTATAGATATAAAAATATTTAATTTTTGCATATCTGTTATATAATTTCTAATTAAAAATTAGAATAAGACATTCTAAACTAAAAATTTTTTAAATGGTTTATTATAAGTACATTTATTAAAAATGATTTCATAAATGGACAGATGAGAATAAGAAAAACTAATTAACAGATAATAAGATATTTTAAAATTGATCTGTTTAGGATTCAACATTGCTCAATCATCTCCTGTAACAGAAAGCAACTGGAAGATTATTGACAGTGGCACAATGAGTACTGTTTCTGCAAGAAAAGACGATGAAGGATTCTATACATGTGAAGTGGGAAATGGTGTCGGAGAGAACTTGTCAAAGACTGTTAGAATTGAAGTTCAAGGTAAAACTGTAGTGAATGTCTACTAAATAAATATATAATCGAAATAGAATATTTTAAAGAAAATAATAAAATTTATATGATAATATATTTAATATCTAATTTTTGTAATTCAAGAGTCCTAATTATAATTTTTTTTTTTAATTTTACATCTAGGTTACTCAAGCAATATCGAACATTCTACGATTGCATTGCAGTTTCAATATATCATGAATGTCCCTTTTTATTTCTTATATAGCTACGTATTTGGCTATTAGTTTAGGACATATCACACCACGTTTCTTAAGAAACTTGACTTGGACTTTTTTCTTTTTTAATTCCAACTTCAATATGTACATCTCGGGTTATTTTCCCCCTCTTCCCAATTTTTCCATAAACCATTTTTTACAGCCATTTTACCGGAAATTTCTATGCAGAAAAACTTCCGGTAAAATGGTTGTATAAAATGTAATTCAAGTGAATAATGTAAAATTGATTTAATTGTTATTTTTACTTTTTAAGAAATGTGGTAAAAATTACAATTTATGGAAAAATTAAAGAAAAAATTAGCAAAATACAATATTGTATTTTACAAGAAAAATTTGTTTAATAGAAAATCTTTTACAATTTTGTTTTAAATATAGTCTATTACTCCAACCGAAGAGGGGGGAAATAACCCGAAATGTACATATTGGAGTTGGAATTAAAAAAGAAAAAAGTCCAAGTCAAGTTTCTTAAGAAACGTGGTGTGATAAGTCCTAAACTAATAGCCAAATATGTAGCTATATAAGAAAAAAGAAAATTCTTTTATTTATTTGATGATGGTAATATTTTTACTACAGTTTTCATTGAGTTGTAATCCAGTTAGAAATTGCTCGCTATTGTAGAGAGAGAAATAAAAAGAAAAAGCGAAGATAGAAGAGAAATAATCATCTTACATTTTAAAATAAATTTTTCTTTGTCTTAGTCTATTGGGAACAATCTCTTCAGTCTTTAAGATTAAAAAAAGTAAAAACAAAAGCAAAGAGCAATCTTATAAAGGATGATATTAGTTTAATTTTCAAGTGACTAAGATTTCAAAAGTGGAAAAGCCCTAGCTAGCTAACAGAAATATGGTGTTTTAATCTACACATGAATTGTGAGAAATTGAAAAATAGGATTTAAAGTTGAGAAAAGTTGAGTAAATTTTTGGCAGATTAAACTATTTATTTTGGTAATTAAAATGTAAACTCACCTTACACAGATAATGAATTTTTTACAGCCTTTAAACATGTTATCTATTCTAATTTTTACTTCGATAGGAATTTAAATTTAGTTAACAAAATAGCCACACTTTGAATAAAGCTAAAGGAAATGCTTTGTTTTGGTTCTTTTTTTTATATTCATGATTAACTTGTCAGATTCTTTAGTAAAGGATAGTAATATCTGCAGGGTGCATTTTTTATTTAAAAATAGAGAAAAGTCTGTTCATCAAGATTTTAATTTTTCTTTGAGGATTATGTAAAAGCTGTAATAGAAACTTATCAGTGTTTAACTCTTCGTATCTATTTTCTAAATTAATCTACACTTTTTAATTTCTGAAGTGAATTTGTCTTAACAAATCTTGCAATCTAACGTTTTCGAATTGAACTAAAAATATTACGTTAATTTATTAAAATAAATTATGAAGATCATTTTAAATAACCACTTGCATTGCATAAAAATTATTATAAATTGTGTCAATCTTAATATTTTAATCTAAAAATCCAATATGTCTTTAATAGACTTTTCANTACTAAATAAATATATAATCGAAATAGAATATTTTAAAGAAAATAATAAAATTTATATGATAATATATTTAATATCTAATTTTTGTAATTCAAGAGTATACTGTATTTTTATAGTTCCACCGACAGTTAACGTAGAGTCAGTTCAGAAAATGGTTAGAAATGGCGAAGATTCTATATTAGTTTGTAACATAACTGGAGATAAACCATTAAATATTTATTGGACTAAAGACGGAAACAAGCCAGAAGACAATCAAAGGTGAAAAAAAACTTTTAATACTGTGTATAAATAGATATTTCCATAAGCTATTTTAATAATTTGCTTTTGAATTGCTAAAATAAATATCAGGATACAAATAGTACACACGAATTTTGAAAGAAGCTACAAATCAGTCTTAAATATTGAATCTACTAATAGAGAAGACAGTGGATTGTATGTCTGTAGTGCCAATAACACATTTGGACATAGCCAGATGGCAATTAGACTAGGAATTGTTGGTGTGTTCCTTAATATTAATAATACTATAATTTAATGTCAAAAATAATATTTAAGGATGAATTTGATAAAATTTTTAGAGCCACCCAGCCAACCTGAAGAATTAAAGGTGAAATCAGTATGGAGTAGAAGTGTTCGGCTCAGTTGGTTGCAGCCTTATAATGGGAATACTGTAATTCAAAAATACATTTGTATTTATAAGAAAGGTAATAATAAATGAATTTCATTGTGAATGTTGATTTATATTTAGTTATATTCACTACGAATGTTATTGTTAATGTTACTAGTATTTTTTTTTTCTTAGAAGGTAAGGATAATCCCTTAGAACTAAAAATTGATGGATCTCAAATGTCAGTCATTGTCCTTCGTTTGAAGCCATACACGAAATATCAATTTCAAGTTGTTGCTATCAACGAAGTTGGAAGTAGCAAACCATCAAAAATCATTGAAGCCATTACTTCCGAAGAAGGTAACTCTCAACATTAGCAATAACTTTTCCGAAATTTTAACACTAAAATTCATTAATTTATCTAATGAATGTCATTCTTTAATATTTGCAATATAAAATTTATATAAAATTTATAAAATTTAAGATATAAAATTTATATCTTAATTCGCAAAAGCAATTTTCTCTGTGATTTTTTGAGTGGAAATAATAAATTAATTGTATTATTTGTTAATATGAACAGTTTTTTCAATTTTTCAGAACCTACATCACCTGCTTTCGATCTTCAAGTAAGCGAAAAATCAACTGCTTCAGCTGTTTTATCTTGGAAGGTAGTTATCTGCAAGTATATCTTTGAGCAAATATTTTCATTTGTGTGTTGACTGTTATATTTTACAATAACAATTTTAAAATTTATAAACTTTAGTCACCATCTAAGCATCAATGGAATGGATTATTACTGGGATTTTATATCGGATATAAGAAAACAAGTCAGGGATCACATATATCTTATTCATATAAAAATGTGAAAATAGATCACAAGCATGAATTTCAAAAAGCTAAATTAGATAATCTCCAGAAAACGTCAACTTACACAGTGATCGTCATTGCTTACAATAGAGCTGGATTGGGTCCACCTTCAGAACCGATACTTATAACTACTTCTTATGTTGGTAAGATAAAGTTTGTTAATTCAAATTAAATATTTTGTTAAAAACGTTTACCAGATAATATTAATTTTTTCAGAATCTCCTCCAACACCTCGGATATCAATTTTGACAACTGACTCTAACTCAGTGACAATGAGAATCTTATGGTCCTCAAAAAGAAACACGCCTCTAACTGGTATTTGATATAAATTAAGTTTAATGTTGATATTTAATTTTATCTTTTATTACATGTGTTAGATATTTTCTTTAGTTGTAAGAAAACGAAAATAGTTGGTGTGTTAGATGTATGTTTAAGTTAATTATAAGCAAGAATAATGCTTTATTTATAAATACAATTAATTTTTGTTAATTGATTTAGCTAGTATACGCTACAGAAGTAAATTTCGTAGAGGTGATGGGTTACTTTGTAACAGCATATGAAAGTGTAAAATTAGTAAAAGGAGTAAAATTACAGAATTATAAGATACAGGCAGAGAAATGAAACATCCCATATAACGGAGATTTAACCTAAAGACGAAAAAGTTGTTAATCGTGTAATTGTAATTTTTGAAGTGAGGTACTACTATGAATTATAACAGAAGTGAAAAAAGTGGTGCGCTTATAAGTGTAATGGAGTCTGTTAGAAAAGTTTGGTAGTGGCCTGAAGACAAAAAATGGCTGGTTTTCTGTCTTAATTATTTTATTTTATTGCTCTCTTAATTTTGAAAAACAGTTTTCTATATTCAATAACACATTGTCAACAAGTTTTAGTTATATATTTTTTTTTGGTAATAATAAAAATAATGATATTTAAGTTTAATGATGATAAAAAAATAGAATTTAGTGTTTATAGTCTTATAATAATGGTTGATAATTGTTTCAAATAATCTTTTAATATCGAGTGAATAAAAAAATTTCTATATTTTAATTGATTATTTGATAAACTTTCCAACTTTATTTTTTAAATTATATTATAAATAATAATTTTGTTGATATTAAAATGTTAATTATTATAAAATAAATTTAAATAATGAATAATCTCCTAAATGACATTTAATTTATATAGGTTACGTTGCCCATATAAAACCAACAAATGGACAATGGCAAATGGTTCGTCTTCCACTATCCCCAAACCATAATTATACAATAGGAGGATTGGTCGGAGGTGTACAGTACCAAATGTATCTAACAGCAAAGAATGAATATGGAGATAGTGGACCCACCGAAGTACTCAGTTTTCTCACAGCAAATAAAAGTAATAAATAAATGTGAATTAATTATTATATTAATTTTCTCATTTAAATTTTTATTCTTCTAATTCTATTTTACTGATATCTTCGAAAAAATAATTAGAATAATGTGTTAAGAATTTATTCTGCAAATTATAGCGTTTGCTTTATATATAATTACTTTTAATTACTTATAAATAATTGTAAAATTAAATAATAAACAGCAAAAATTAGAAAAGGAGGTATGTATTATTTTTCTATTTTATTATTTTAAATATTAATTATTTTAATTATAATTCTAAATGAGTTTGAAACATAAAATATTTATTACTTATATTTTCATAAAAGGGTATGTTTTTAATTATTTTATAAAACTAATAATTCTACTGATTATGCTTACATCAATACTTAAAATAAAGAAAACTGAGCGATATGAGGGCGAGTCAAAGCAAATTGAGGAGATTGATTTTTATATGCTATTCACTCTAGGGAAGGTGAATGTGGTCTTATTCCTATGGAATTTAATGCACGTTTTTGAAGACACGATCTAATGCAGTCTTTGAAGACATACTAGTCTATTTTTTTAAAAATGTAATTGACAGTTGCCTCCAATGCTTTGATTACTGTTATTGTAGAGGGAAATGGATTCCCCGTAACTTCGACTTCAGTACTAAGAATAGGAAAAAGTCGCGAAGTGTTAAATCTGTGATGCACAGTAAAATGGAGCGCACGAAATATTTTTCTTGGCCAAATACTGTCTTTCAGTTAACAGCATTTGGGCGCACATTGTCATGATGTAGTCGCCAACCATTATGAATAAATGTCATGATTTCCATGCTAGTGTGCATAAATGATAGTTATTACTGGCCGGCGACTGTTGTATTCAGCAACATATGTCGGCACCATTTCTTGGCAATCAAAGAAGGTAATGACCATTCATTGCCAGCACAAGATGAATTACATCTTGCTGATGATTTTCATGCTGTGCTGACTAGTTTGCTCTTAGGACCGAGATGACGTAGAAGGATTTATCACTTGCGACAACTGATCGCAGAAATGTGTCACCAATATCGGTCACCAGAGATTGAAACTCTTGGGCAGACAATTTTCGAATGTGCTTCTGCTCAAATAACAGAAAAACCAAAGAACCCATCGAGAACAAACGGGTTTCGTATACGATGGTCATGAAAAGTTGTATGGACACTCCCATAGAGGACGTTCAATATATCAGCAGTTTTTTTAAACTTTTCGCCCTGTGGGCATTAAGAGGGCCTCTATTAGCAAGCTCATTATAGATTCGGCCAGCCCACAATGGGGCGACCGGGTGGTGAGGGACGGGGCCCGACGTATCCGGACAGACCACCCCGAAAAATTCCTAAAGATTAATCGACCTTTCTGGATTCGATCCAGGGTCTCCCAAAGCAGTAGGCTGCCACCTTGACCGCTCGGCCATCCGGCCGCATCATCCGTATGTTATCAATCGTCACCATTTCTCTGTGCTTCTTGGGCTGCCACCTTGACCGCTCGGCCATCCGGCCGCATATATCAGCAGTTTACGATAGTAAGTCGTTGGGTCTTTCGGTCGATGACAGTAGTGTTAATGTTTGCTTCAAGATTGAATCCCTGCTTTTGTAGAATGCATTTAACCATTCACAACACTCCTCTTTCAATATTTCATAAGCTTCTGTTTTTTTTTTTCAAGCGAAAGCAAGGTTTTAGCGCTGCCTACTGTTCATGATCAACTCCAGTTTGTTACCTTTTAGCTCTATATTTGCTCTGCACGCTCTAACAGAATATGCCAAACGAAGCATCTTATTTACGTACAAGTTTTTGGACAGACGCTTTAATCATTGTTCTTAACAAGAATAAGATTCGAAATTTATTACTGTACTTTCGACAGAAAAAAATCAAATCAATCTCAATTTGTTTTCATTTGTCTTCGAAGTTTTATTCTGTAAAATATTGCAGCAGTAAATCTATGTACAATTGCTCTTAAACTTTCAGATATTTTAAACTAAATAAAACATTAACATTTTTTAATAACTTAATGTTTTATTTATGAATTTATAAATTATGAATAATTTATTCCTTTTTTGTAAATTCAGGAGATCGATTAAAATATATTTTAAAAAAGTATATTTATGTATATAATTTTTTAAAAAACTTTCAAAAGAAAAGTCACTTTAAAATAATGAATATGATAAAAATTACACTGATTTTTTCAACAGTCGTTTTTTTTTATTATCGAAGAGATATACTCACATCATATGCATTTCGAACTGTATTAATATCTGACACTGAAGACGCTTTCAGTGTCAGAAATACACAATAATAATAACGTGAACCTTTTAGTATACGAGAAGAGTACCGAGATACGGTTTAGTCACACGCTGGAGATCATTTTTATAATATAATAAAACCGGTAAAAATGTGCATACCGTCATTTACATTCAATTTATTTTTAGTATTAATGATTATTAAACGCTCTTTAAATTTTCTTTTATAAATATTTTTTTCCTATTAACTTATTTTAATTTATTTTTTGTTTGTTTCTTTAGAAAAAAGCGAGACCAACCACATGACCAGATGAAACAACTTTATTTAACTTTTACGATGATACTGTGCCAGGAATTCAAATGTCCATAGAAAAGTGCTATAGACAGTCGAACTGTCATCGTAAAAAATTAAATAAAGTTGTTGCATCTGGTCATACATTGCTTTCGTTTTCTAGAAAAACAAATAATTGTTAATAAAGCGGTTTTCTATAATTAATAATTAAAAATAAATAACTTCTATTAATACCTAAATACTTTTATCGATTGTTGATTTTCGAAATTTAGAAAACGATGATGAACCTCTTTATCAGCAACTTTCATTTACACTACCTGTCGTCATCTCATTGGTAATAATTATAATTCTTCCTTTGGTATCTTGCTGCTGCATGCACAAATTAGACAGGCCGTTTTTAGAACCAGGTTTGTTTTATTCTTAAATATTTTTATTGATTTTTCCATTATTATTCATAAACTGGTCTTTATGCACCAGAAGGCGTCGAGGCACGCGGCTTTACTTATACAGCAGCCACTCCAACTCAAAGACCCGATTTAGTAACGACGGGAATGGTTCGTTCCTTACCACGTGCTCCAGTTCCAGCTCCTACTCCTGCTCCTCCTCCTATTCCCATTCCGGCATCCACTCCTGTACAGAATCAATCTACTTACTCCGCTCTTCATACATATGGAAGTGAAGCGGAATATGATGATCCTAGATACGATAGTGTGGTGGAAGAAATGAAGAATTTCTTAGGTGCCAATGCCATGTGAGTACAGTTTTTGCTTAATTTAAAAAAATATTTTTCTGTATTTAATATATTTTTTACAGGAATCGCAAAACTACTTTGTAGAAAATTCAAATCATACAACTTTTATGTGCATTCAACAATTGTTGGGGAACAGAATTTTTAAATTAGAGTTTGTTCGAAAGAAAGTACAGCATGAACTGTTAGATGTTTCTGTAGAATAAATAGGAAAATTTTTGTGGTTTGTTACAATTTTTCATCTTGTAAACAAATTATACTTATATCATTTCTTGTTTTTTATGAAAATAAACTTTTTAATGGTTATTAATAAAAGTGTCTGTTTCTATTTTTACTTCTATAAGTTACACAAAATTATAAAAACCATTTAGTTTTTTAGCTTCTTCATATAATAATTGGTATGTACTTGAAATTATAACCGTACATATTCAAACATTTAGTAAGTATTTGCCATTATGTTTTAAAAGTTTATTTAAAAATACGAATAATATTCTTAAAATATAATTTATATTTTAAAATAGATTTCATTCATTTCCAATGTGAAAAGAAGAAACACTTTTTGAGTAAGTGACTAATAATAATCTTGAATTTATATAAATTCTTAATTTTTTATATTAATTTTTATTAATTTGAAAGCAATTTATATTGTATGAAATGCGTTTATACAGCTTTATCTCAACTACATCAATATTATTTGTTAAGTTCAATTATTTTAAGGAACAATTAGAAAGCAAAAATTGATGTATTTATTCCTTTTTATTTAAATTTAGAAATAATAATTGTGTTTTTTAGGATATTAAGAAACATCAGGAAATGATATTGAATCTACGTTGAATGCATTTCATGCGAAATTGTAAAGAAGGAAATGGAGTTAGGCTTTGCTGTAGTAAAGGCAAGTTGTGCAAAGAACATTACATCTTGCGATTGTTAGCTTAGTGCATAGGTCTAATATACTCGTACTTTTCTCATTATGGAAATAATTTATAGTCATTCTTTTATGAATTAATGTACTATATGGATTTATATTCTGGCTTATTGTTATCCCTACCCTGAAAATTAAGCTTTTTGCCATTTTATAATNAACTCTCAACATTAGCAATAACTTTTCCGAAATTTTAACACTAAAATTCATTAATTTATCTAATGAATGTCATTCTTTAATATTTGCAATATAAAATTTTAACTATTCAAATTTAAAATGCTTATTTAAATATATGATACAGAAAATCACTGTAAATTGAATTTTAATTTTGTTGCTAAAAAGGTATCTTCGTACTTGTGAAATTAATTCAGAATTTACTCACAGTGTGTCGCTCTATTCATTTGACTGCATCAGTATTGTGTGATGAGTTAATCTAAATGAAAGCAGAGTGAGGAATTATCATGACATTCATATTCTATTTACTTTTTGTAATTTAAGCGAATTATTGTTTATTTCAGGAATATCTAAACGTCTAAATAATTCTGTGTTGCAATGAATTACATCTGACGTGAAACAGGGAGGAGCGAAAATAGAAGAAAATGGATGTTGGGCTTCACTGTAGTGAACAAAAGTTCTGCAATGAATTTAGTACCTTGTGATCTTCCGATTCATTTTTAGATGAAGTGTGCCATTATGGGAGTGATTTACAGCTGTACTTTTAAATGTTATATTCTGTGGATTTCCATTTTTATTTCCGTCGTTTTTATGGGAGGTAAGTATCAAATTTTCCATGTTGTTATCCGCCATGATGCTTTATAAGTGGCTAGGGAAGGAAGTTCATTGATTTGTTTTCGTTTTCCGAATATAAAAATATGAAAAACGAAAATAAATTAACATTAAACTGTATTGGCGTTATTTGTTGTTTTAATTTAATAATAAAATAAAATACATAATATAAAAACAATTATCCAAGCTTCGTGAATCGCAATTTAATAGCTTTAAATAACTTTAATTTTAGAGTGCTGAAGCCTCATAACGAGTGCAGAATATGTCCGATTACGCAAACAAAGTTCGCGAAATTAAAGAATCTCGAGAAAATTTGTAGTAGAAAAATATTACGACAATAGGCGCTTAAACTTTACGATAAAATGTAGTGTTTCGATTTTTCCGAAATTCGGTTCCGAAACACATCTTTATAAAGAACCGAAAAAGAAAATTCGTTTGTATTTCTAAACTCTTTGATACTGTTAAATAAACCAAATTTCGTTTCGGCTTGAATTAAAAGTAAATATTCAACTCATTTCCCACAATAAAAATTTATAAGCTGCGTTTGAAAATTTTTTCAAAATTGTCTTAATGATAAAACTTCTATTTAGCTATTTAATGATTTTATAAACATTATTTTGCTTTATTTTTCGTACTTTTTCTTAGATATATTTCGGGATTAATATTTTTTATTTTATAATAAATGTTAAAAACAATAAAACGTTATAAAAATATGGCCGCGTTTTCAAAAAAGAAAAAATAATAATAATGAAAAAGTAAGTCAAAAACTCTAAAAAAGTTTCTCTTTGCAAAAAATTTTTGAATTTCTCAAATAATTTTCAGAAAAAAAAAATTTCACAATGTAAAGAAATTGTGTTTTTGGCCGTCAAAAAGTCCATGAATTGGCACTCCTTGCTAAAAATAGATTATCCATGGTACTAGTGTGCAATAATTTTCGGGGAAGATTCGTGTATGCTATGGAAAAATTTTGGCTTCTGAAAATTTTCTGCACCCCCTACTTTACAGTGGCTGAAGGCCAGAAATTTATAAGTGTTTTGTCGAGGTATTCAGGACTTGGACTTCTGTAGGCTCTAAATATTTACCTTAGGAACAGGAATAAGATAAGGCATTGTATTCAAAATTTAATATTTATTTTCAATAGGCATAAAACAAAATAATTTTAAAATATTGTTTGTTATTGTTATTTACCAGTTTGTTATTTTTAATGAAAACATTGTCTCTCAAAATCCGGCAATTTAAATCCAAAGAGCCACAATGTCAAAAGCAGAAAATCTCAAGATATCTTCCCTCTCGTGAGAAGTAAATTAATTTTACACGAGTCTTAACGACGAAAACACGTGATTTGAAGAAATTTTCACTCCTCAATCGTTTGAATAGTGAATCTTTTCCCCCAATAGCTCAAATTGGAAGTACTTTCTAGCTTGAACATCCATAAATCAATATTATGTGCAGATTAATATCTAGTACAAAATATATCTTAGATATAGTACAATAGTTCGTTGCTATATTTAAATTTCTCAGCAATAAAATGATACACGAAGGTTATCAGGTATACTGTACAGTAAATCATAACTAAATCTCGTTAATATCAAAATAAATTACGCCGTGTCCTGTACGTCGCATTGAAGAACTCGTGAATTCATTGATCTTTACATGCATGGATTATCTTCGGTTTTCTATCTTCTAATTTTCTATTGATTGAAACTCTATGATAATGCATGTGCTGTTTGTGAAGCCGAACTATATGATCACTTGAGAGATAATGTATGAAACTAAGAAACTTCTCATGGGCTAGATCCAGTCAGTTGTCGTCGCTGTTTCATACTGTACAGTAGAGCCTCGATTATCCGATCCCCGATTAACCGACACCTCGGTTAACCGACCGTCCTAGTCGGTAAATTTCAAATGTCCGCTAGTGATGTGGCGCTACAATATTTGGCTATGTCTTGGTTACTTTAATATTATTTTTACGTGTTTTAGCTGGAAACACTCATTCGACCATGAAAGGGAGCCAGTATTTAAACGAGGCTTAATTTTCTAATTTTTAACGATACAATAGCGACGATTATTATTTTAAAAAATTTTTGTTAGGCTTAACATCGATGAAAATTCAACGNAATAAATAATTTTATAACTATATTATTATACACATAAACATTTGGAAACATATGATATTCAATATAAACAATTATTATAAAATATACAGGGTGTCTCACTTAAAATCGGGAGGACTAAGATGATAAATCGTTAATAATGTAAATTTTTAGGGAAGATTTTTGAAACATTAGTGATGTAAATATTATAGGGGTTATTTAAAAGAGAAAGGATAATTCTGGAATTGGTCTCACATAAGTAAATGAGACCAATCTCAGAATTATGTGCAAACTGAAGGAAAGCATTAGCAGAAGCATTAAGACATCGGTATTTTACGTAAGATAACTTTGAATATGATTACGTACTCAAAAGTGCATAGATGAACATGGACATCATTTTTGGCATCTGTAAGTTTCTAAACGTTTAAATGCTGTTAAAATAAAATTTATAATGCGTCCCCTTTGCCTAATTTCAGGGAACCTTGTGTAATAAATTATATTAATTTATTAAAATTTAAATACAGTATTTTTTAATTTGTAGCTTACGAATAATTTGAATAGTTTTAGTTTATATTTTTGGTTTTTTTCTAATATAGTTCCGCCGAAAATTGTTCCACAAATTGGAGAAGATACGTTGAGAGAAGGTGACAGATTTATAGCTTTTTGTGGAGTCAGAGCTGGAGATCCGCCCTTAACTTTCCAATGGTCTAAGAATGGAAAATCCTTGATAGAATCATCTCATGTAGTAATTCATCGTCAAGGAGATTTTTCAACTAATTTAATCATTGCTGCTGTTAAAGGTACAGACAGTGGAAATTACACTTGTATGGCATCAAACAAATTCGGTTCAGATAGTTTCACTACCAAGCTGTTGGTATCAGGTAAATTTGATAATTTTATTAAATTGTAAAAAAAAGATATTATTTATAATAATTGTGCAGAATGTTAAGTAATAATTATGCAATTTCAGTGCCTCCTTCTTGGGTTCGTCAACCATATGATGTTTCAGTCAAGGCAGGAAATAAATTAATTCTTGATTGTCAAGCTGATGGCTATCCCGTTCCAATCCCAAAATGGAGAAGAACTAAAGGTAACGATTTTATTTTATAATATAAATATTCAGATAACTTGCCAATATTTATTATAATGAAATTAATTTAAATTAGCTAAACAAATTCTAAATTCAAGCTTCAATAAAAATTATTTAAATTATATGCCATTATATGTCGATCAGCTTCAAACGTTACATCGTTTCGTCTAAGATAATAATAAATATTTCAATTTAAGTTAAAATCTCTCAGCAATATTTAATTGAATAAATGCTTATAGTATTTAACATAAGCAACCCTAGTATAATTAATTAATTACCAATATTGGATGCGAAGTATTATGGTGAAAGTATTTATTATTTTATTAGATTTATTTGATGGACAAAAATTTGTTGGAACATTAATAATTGCTTTATAATATGATGTTAAGTATATCTTTATTTACTATATTTAGTAGGCTACATGTAAATTACTCAAAAAACATTTTCTGTATTATTATTAAATAATAATTAGCTTCATTTGCTTTAAAATGCTAATGCCAACAAGCTGACAAAAAATTGAGTTAATTTGCTTATATCAATACATAGATAGATTACAATGAGGGAAAATAATTTATTTAAGGCCTATATAAAACTTATTTTTCAATGAATTTCAGTAACTAAAAAGATAATGTTTGACGCTTACTAGTTATAATTATTAATAAATAAATTGTTAATATAATATTACATAATATTTACGAATAATATTTTTATTCGTGATATGAACAGTAAATTTTATGAATATGTATCAATATTTCTTTATTTATGTATTCATGCATAGACCTATTACTTGATTAAGATATATATGTTTTTGAATGTTTTATATATATATATGTTTTTATATGGGCTTGTGTATGTTTGTCTATATATCAGGATAGTTAGATTTTTTTTCTTCTGCCTGTGGGCACTAAAAGCCCCTTTTTGAGTCAAATCCATTGAGTGTGTGTTTGGCCGGCCTATAATGGGAAGGCTGATGAAGGACTGGAGGGTCATATCCAGGACAGACCACACCTGAAAAATTTCTGGTGTTTTTCGTCCGCCAGATTCGATCTAGAATTTCACAGAGCATTAGGCTGACGACTTAACCTCCTTTTAGTTCTTCTGTAATTTATATCATCTATATAAGTTTTTCATTCTGTTTCATCAATCGAAAGTATCAAGAAAGTTTTTTTTATAAGTTCAACTGATATGTTTTTCTTATGCTATCGTAAATATAAATTGTAAGAGAAAGTCATAACTACTATATACGATTTTTTAACTTTATCATTAATTTAAGAGTTTAAGTTAAACTAAGCAAACTTTTTATACCAATAAAATAATTGGTATAAAAAGTTTGCTTAGTTTATATATTAAGATATTATTTGTTTATTGTATCACAAGGTTTTAGCGTTTCACAGTCCTCTCAAGTTACCGAAAATCATTGGAAGATTATTAATACTGGTACCTTGAGTACTTCAGCTGCCAAGAAGGAAGATGAAGGATTTTACACTTGCGAGATTTCAAATGGAATTGGAAAGAACTTAACAAAAACTGTCCGAGTGGAAGTTCAAGGTAAATGAAATACAACAATGATTATTAAGTTAGTTATTCATATTATCAGATTTTTCAGTTTTATCAGTAATTAAATCAGTGTTATTACATCTCAGATATTTTTCATTATACATATTTGATGAAACTAAAATGCTCAGGAGATTAAATTCATTAAGTTCTTGAAGATTTAAGATGATTTTTAATAGTTGTAATTTTACAATGTTTTTGTGTGTATATTCGAATTAAGTTCGATTAAATATTCAGGATTTTTTAAGTACAGTATCTATGTATTTTTATATTTTTAAAGAAAATAATGTATTAATATTAAATTTCAATAAAATATTGGTCGGCCAGATAACCGCATGATATGGTGGTATTAGGCTTCACCTTAGCGTGTTACGTTCATGGGTTTTATCATGGATAGTCCAGGTTGGAGGTTAATGAGATTGATCCACTCACTCTAGTTGATCTCATTGAGAATTAGGCTCGCTCGTAATGGATGAAATTATAGCCTGACAAATAGTATACCGTCTTGGGCTTCGTGATAATAAATCAATCATTAAAAAATTGATAACATAAACTACGACTTATGTATATATAAGTAGAAAATTTATCTGTTCTTTGTGCATTTGAAGACAATTGATAACAAATCAAATCAAATACAAATGCAATAAAAGATTCCAAAAATCATCATCTCATCTAGGAGATCAATGGATTTTTTATACAAAAAATTGGTTCTCAACAGGCGCGGCCTATGTATCTGATCAATAAAATTGTGGCATTTTGTGATGTAGAGAACTACTGAATATTACACTGTAAGCAAGTACCTAGAGATTTTTTAGGGTTGTTATCTATATGTACAAGCTTAAAATGAAAAGTTGGCATTTGAAGGCGGTGTGAGCAAATGCAATCATACTGTCCAAAAATTTTCTTCTTATCCATTACCTTTTTAAAAAATTTTCTACAGTGTAATCTCACATAGAAATTTATAATTGAATCTGCATTGGTCCAACGTCTGCAACACGGCCTAATACTGGTAATCTACTGTTGAGCCAACATTAATAGCGCCATGGTTCCACACCATTAGAGGTTAATTTATAATTGAGGTGTACTTTCGACCAACAGTCGACATCAATACAGGCCCAGAAATTAAAATCAGTATTGGTTTGATGTTTGCTAACAACAATGGTCCCAGCCATCAATGCTTAACATTTTCAGTCGACATAAGTCAGTATTGTCAATGAAAAATGTACCAATATTCATTACAGATCTTGCACCATTATTGGCAAAGATGTAAAGTAATGGTTTTCACAACATTGGAATTTAATTGCGATTTGACATTAACATTAATATCAGAATGATGTGTATTGATATAACCAGATTTCAGCATATAAAATAATGTGCCTAAAAATATTTTTATCTTATATTTTAAAATATATTTTAAAAAATGCGCTTTGTTGTATTCTGCATAAACTTGAAAATAAAAACAGTTTAAAAGTTCGGGAAACATTGATTTAAAAAATAAATTTAGTAAATATTAATATAAAATTAAAACTTTACATTATAGATTTTTGATAATTTATAGTGTTTACTAATTTTATGCTGATACTGTAAATATAAAATAATAAATAATATTAACAATTCAAATTTTATTTTTATGCAGTTCCTCCTTTTGTAAAACTAGATTCTACACAAAAAGTGGCCAGAAATGGCGACAATTCTGAACTTATATGCAATATTACTGGAGACAAACCTCTAAACATTTATTGGTCCAAAGATGGTAATAAACTTGCGGACAATCAAAGGTAACAGAAAATACTTATAATAATATAATTAAGCGAATATTATGACAGTGTTTGATGTTTCATTAAAAATGTTATTTTTTTAAGGATACAAATAGTAGAAACTATATTAGAACGAAGTTTTATTTCAACCTTGAATATCGAATCAACATCCAGAGAAGATAGCGGATTGTATGTGTGTAGTGCCAATAATACTTTTGGATATAATCAGATGGGAGTTCGACTTGGAATAGTTGGTAAATATCTTGAATTTAGGCTTTGTTATTATATTGACTGGCAAAATTAATCTATATAAAATTTTCTGGTAGAACCACCCAGCCAACCACAAGAGTTAACGATCAAATCAGTCTGGAGTAGGAGCGTTCGTCTGAACTGGAAGCATCCCTATAATGGAAACAGTATAATTCAAAAATATATCATCCGTTACAAGAAAGGTATTTGAATTATAAGGAAACGAAATTAATTTGATTATGATTTTAATTTTTTTAATCTTTATTTCAGAAGAAAGCACTAATCCTTCCGATTCCGAAATGAAAATTGATGGTTCTCAAACATCTATTATTATACTTCGCTTGAAACCTTATACTAAATATCAATTTCAAATTATTGCTGTTAATGACGTCGGATCGAGTAAACCCTCGAAATTAGCTGAAACTGTCACGACAGAAGAAGGTAATTCCGATTATCATCAAGATTTATAAAATAAATTTTACATAATTTGTAATCATATTTTATATACGGGATGGTAAAAAAGCTCTTCCCGGCCAATTATTTCAAAACCTAACAGACAATTACTATAGACGTTCTTCCGGTGTATACTATGTTGGGCATGTGTTAAACGATTGAGGAATTTCTGCTACCTCTAGCCCTTCTATCGAAAAGCACTGTTGTAATCTCAACCTGTAATGAAAATAGGTATCCTTGTCAATTATCAAAATAAAAGAATGCTCACTATTTACCTTTTAGTGCATTCCGAAATATCAAGTGGGATCCCGGAATAGGCTGTCAAATATGAGAAATGAATGCTTTACTGCATAACACGTAAGAGATATTAATACATCACTACATAACAAATGCAATGGGGAAGTGATTGAACGTGCGGTTAGGTTTAGGTTAGCAGAGATACGATATGCAAATGATCCGATTTAATAAGAGCTATCAAATGCCGTTAAATAAAACACACAAAACACCATAGATGCTTGCATATGCCATTTATTACACATTTTTAAAAGACTGCCTTTTGCAGCTTTGCACGCCTATATCTTTTCGATAATAGCTTTCTGCACTATCAACATGCATCCAGAATACGTTGTTCCACATCATTTACATTGAATGGCTGTGTTTCGTAAATCTTCGACTTCAGATTGCTCCGTAGGAAAAATCCGTGGATTTAACATGTGAGATAGCATAGTTTCAGTTAGTCACCCAAATGTAATTTTGCACATGCATAACAATTAAACCTAAAACTCAGGAACGTAACTAAACGTTAGTCTGGAGACCTTGGTGGTCAGTTCACTGGTTTATCCTGATCATCCACTGCTGTCCGAAATTGATGTTTAACTTATTCAATCTTACACTGCATGAGTGTTGTACGGTGAAGCGTTATCATGTTGAAACGATATGCTGTGCAAATTGTGAACCCTGTTCACAGCAGAGTTTGCATAACAATGTCAGCGAAAACCTATGAGCTATAAGTTCCTAGATCTTTACTTGAAATTGCAGCATAGCTATGAACGTTGCTGCTGTACTATTCAAAATGTTATAATTTTAATCAATTTACTGAAATAACTTGAAAATTACGCATCTTAGAAAAAATCCATTGAATCAAAAATGTTAGATTTCAAGGGAGCCATAAAATGCTGCTATCGGTTTCATCGTGGATTGCGCTAATCAATGAAACCGAGGTAAATTTAATTTTCTTAAATAAGAACCCCGTTTTTATTGCACATTATGATTCTACATCAAAAACAGACACCCTTTTATGTAAAACATTTTTTCGAAAGATGCACTTATCAGAAGTTATGAGCGTTTGAACTCTTATGCCGCTGCCAGACCACGTGCCCAAGCATCTGTGGATAGTCCCTGTAAGTAAAGAGAATAATGACATACCATCACGTTGCAAGTAAAACTGAGTGCAATATAGTTGAATGGAAAAATCGCTATTTTTAAACTCCGAATTTTTTATATTTAAATGTCATATTTTTTATAACTTCTTTCAGCCCTCTGGACACTAAGAGGGTCTTTTTCCATATCTATAATGGAGTCAGTCGGGCTCACAGTGAGAAGGCTGAAATGTGGGGAACGTCTAGCCCGACATTTCTGAGAAGACCATCAATTAAAAATGTGGAGTTTTGTTCGTATTTGATTCAGTCCTCCAGATCGATAGTTTGACGTCTTTGCCACCTCGGTCATTCGGCTTGTGGTTTTACTAAATTTGGTTGGCTTCTATATCGTTGATATTTTATATAGTCAATAAACTACGTGTTCTTAAGTCTAAAGCATGTTTTGTCATTCTCTACGACATAGAAAATGGAGGAAATTTGGCAAATCTCTGTCGTCGTTTAAAATAAATCAAGCATTTTATTAAAACTGCGGTATTCTAAATGAACATTTATGTCACATACAATTATTCTGAATTTCGTTTTTATAAAGCCGATTTTTATCATTTGATATTTTATTGTATATCAATTAACTTTAATGTAGAAATTTAATAAATAAAAAAATTTAATGTTTGTTTTTCTGACAGCTGCACAAAAATATCTTAATTAATTAATGGCCACATTGATTCGCTGCACTTGAGTACCACTGCGCTCACATGAAAATCCTCATTGCATTGTAACAAATTAAATATTACTAATATTTTAAGAATATGTAAGATTATTTTTAATTTATTAGAAATTAGTATTTGCTTAAGAGTGAGAAATCCTAAAGATGTTTAACTCAGTAAAAGAATTAATTTGCATTAAAGTAGTGTTTTCTTGATATTAAGTTACAAAAACTTTTGAAATGATTAAAATTATTATTTGTTTTAATTGTTATTCTAAGAAATTATAATATCGATCATCTAAAAGCTATTTTAAAAAATAAAAACCAAATTTTTGATTATATTTTATAGAACCTCTATCTCCACCTTATGATCTTCAAGTGACCGAAAAATCTGCTACAACATCACATCTCATTTGGAAGGTACATTTAGTTTGATTTTTTATGAATTATATTACTTTGTAAGATATTTTAAATAAATTTTATATATTTTAGTCACCACCTAAGCATCAATGGAATGGACCATTGATAGGTTTCTACATTGGTTACAAAAAGACTAGTCAAGGTTCTCAAATACCTTATTCATACAAAAATGTGAAAATGGATCATAGACACGAAACACAGAAAACCATTTTAGACAATCTTCACAAGACTTCAACTTACACTGTAAATGTCATTGCATATAATAGAGCAGGAATGGGCCCTCCTTCAGAGCCAATTCTTGTTACAACTTCCTACGTTGGTGAGATTTTCTTGAATTTAAATTAAAATTAACTTCTTTTTATTGAGAATTCTAACATTGAATTCTGCTTTCAAGAATCTCCTCCAACACCTCGAATCTCTATTCTAATTAGTGATCCAAATTCTGTGACGATAAGAATTTTATGGAGCTCAAAAAGAAATATTCCTTTAACTGGTATTCATTTTACAATCTTAACTTACACTATAAATTTAGCATTTCTATAGAATTTGAATTTTATCAATTTACTAATTAAATTTAAATTTCGTCTGTTAACTGATAAATAATATATGTCTATATAAGCAAATTTAAATAGGTAAAAAAGAGAGGTACATTATATCAATTACTAGGTTTTTTTTATAAATTCAATTTAATAAAAATGAATTTATTAATGAAATAGTAATGCAGTGTATATTTTCTGTTTTTCACTTTAAAATATTTGTATATTTTAGGATATGTTGCTCATATAAAACCCACTAATGGTCAATGGCAGATGGTTGGACTCCTACCTTCTCCAAATAATAACTATACCATTGGAGGATTGGCAAGCGGAGTTCAATACCAAATGTACTTAACTGCGAAGAATGAATATGGTGAGAGTGGACCTACTGAAGTTCTCAGTTTTCTTACAGCAAACAAAAGTAAGATTTTAAATAAATCATTTCATCAGTATAAAATGGCTATTGTATAAGCAATGATTTGCGTTTTTATGTTGTGTAACAGTTCATGATGTACTAAGTAGTAATAAATCTTGGTTAAAGTTTGACACACACTACATTGGATCAGATGGGATCGAAACGGTCGGAATTGTTTAATAATCTTTTAAATAAATCCCGCATCTAATTCGGATCGGATTGGAATTTCCTGTGAAATTCTAAGCATAAATTATAACTAATAAATCTTTAGATCCTAATGAGCAGAGAAAATTCATTTTCGTTCATTAAAAGGGGTTCAGATTCGATGTAGTATGCGGAAAGCTTAAGCATTATTGTTATAATATTTACTATATTTTACGGCATATATAATACACCTCCATTTCAGCACAAAATGTTTAGAAAAGTATTTAATTTATTTAAGCCATTGCGCGCCTTTGGCACTGGCGCCAAGTTTTTTTTTTTTTTTTTTACTGTCTTTCGGGCTTAAAAAGGTAAAATTAGAATGATATTAAGTTACAAAAACTTTTGAAATGATTAAAATTATTATTTGTTTTAATTGTTATTCTAAGAAATTATAATATCGATCATCTAAAAGCTATTTTAAAAAATAAAAACCAAATTTTTGATTATATTTTATAGAACCTCTATCTCCACCTTATGATCTTCAAGTGACCGAAAAATCTGCTACAACATCACATCTCATTTGGAAGGTACATTTAGTTTGATTTTTTATGAATTATATTACTTTGTAAGATATTTTAAATAAATTTTATATATTTTAGTCACCACCTAAGCATCAATGGAATGGACCATTGATAGGTTTCTACATTGGTTACAAAAAGACTAGTCAAGGTTCTCAAATACCTTATTCATACAAAAATGTGAAAATGGATCATAGACACGAAACACAGAAAACCATTTTAGACAATCTTCACAAGACTTCAACTTACACTGTAAATGTCATTGCATATAATAGAGCAGGAATGGGCCCTCCTTCAGAACCAATTCTTGTTACAACTTCCTACGTTGGTGAGATTTTCTTGAATTTAAATTAAAATTAACTTCTTTTTATTGAGAATTCTAACATTGAATTCTGCTTTCAAGAATCTCCTCCAACACCTCGAATCTCTATTCTAATTAGTGATCCAAATTCTGTGACGATAAGAATTTTATGGAGCTCAAAAAGAAATATTCCTTTAACTGGTATTCATTTTACAATCTTAACTTACACTATAAATTTAGCANGACTTAATGATCGGATCGGACTTAATGAAGATTTTACTCTTTATTAGCACTTATAATTTTTTTATAAAACCCGTCACTTTCCACAAAATTAAGACTTTTGCCATTTTATAATAGTTAAAAATATAAAAAGTTTTTACTAAAATATCATAACAGATGGCGCCACATGCGCATTTTTAAATGTTGCCGGGAAAGTTAAGCAAGTCGTTGCTGGATTGTTTGAATTTCATTTAAAATGTAAAACTTTTACTCTTTTTACTTTTATTTTTAACATAGTAAGCAAGCATCTTGTTTTCTACTTTGTTTGAATATGTTTTATTTAATAATTTTGGTAAATAAATGTGGAAAATTTTTAACACTAGGAATTCTAATCAATTCAAAATTCCAGTTTCTCAGTTCATAAATTTTATTACGAAAAATATGATTATATATACAGTACAATTTATTTATTTTTAAATTTTCTTAACTCTTAATTCTTTTATTAAATTTTAGTTCCACCAAAAATTGTTCCACAAGTTAGCGAGAATAATTTAAGAGAAGGTGAAAGATATATGGCTTTGTGTAGCGTCAGCGTAGGTGATCCCCCATTAAAATTTCAATGGTCTAAGAATGGAAAACCCTTAACGGAATCTTCGCATTTAGTTATTCGTCATCAAGATGACTTTTCAACTTCTTTGATTATAGCAGCAGTAAAGGGCGAAGACAGTGGAAATTATACTTGTGTTGTATCAAATAGATTCGGATCTGATAGCCATACAACTAAACTTCTTGTTTTAGGTAAGATTAAGAATATTATTCAGCATGTCGTTGTTAGTAATTTATGTTTTATAATTTCATATTTCAGTTCCTCCTTCATGGCTTCGACAACCTTACGATATATCAATAATGGCAGAAAAGAGTGTTGTCCTTCACTGCGAAGCTAATGGTTACCCCACTCCAACTATAAAATGGCGTAGAACGAAAGGTAAATGTTTCATATTTTACGTAATTATTGTTTTAATGAATATACAGTAAATGATGACAATGTTTTTAGGCTTTAATGTCGCTCAATCTTCTCCAATAACTGAAACTCATTGGAAGATAGTTGATGGTGGGTCTTTAACCACTTCCATTGCAAAGAAAGATGACGAAGGATTTTATACTTGTGAAGTGGAAAATATTATAATAGAAATTAATTTTAATTATAAAATAACATTTTAAATCATAGTTTTCGTATAATTTAAGTATTTAAGTATAAAAATATAGCTTAGAAGATTTAGTTTGTTTTCTTCCCATGCCGTGTCGCTCTAATCAATGAACTGCATCAGTATTGTTTGTGACGAGTTCATCTATCGGAGAGCGAGATGTCGAATGGAGTCATACAGTCAATTCTGTGAAAATCTAGTTATTTATGAAATACAATACTTCCATTTTGGCTAATATGAGGTAAATGTTACATGATCGAAACTATAATAATTATAACTAATGCTATATACAGAGTAAAGAGTAGGAAAGTTCGGCTTCACTGCAGAGAAGAGAAAGCAAGGCAGGAAAACCTTCCCTTCGTTATTAATCTCCTGACAGATTCAAGGCTATGTTAATAACAACAGGAAGAAATTTTAAATGCAGTTGTTATTATTACATCATTTTATGGATTTCTTCTACATTTCATATAGTTTATATGGAAGGTAAGTGAACTTAAAATATATAACTCAGTCGCCATTTTGGCTTTCTAGAGTAATAAAATTTATAAAAAATGGAATTGATTATTTATAAAAAATCTCTTTAACACTTATATTTAAAAATTAAAAATTAAGAAAAATAATTACTTTTAATATAAATTTAAAATATTACAAAAGTCAACAAAAAAATTATTGTTTAAATATAAAAATTTTTTAATTTAAAATACGTTTTATACATTTTTAAGCATAGTTAAATACGTGGAATGTTGACGTTGTGAAGTATAACTTCATGTATAAGCAGAAAACATAACCTTAATATTAAAAAAAAATACTTTCTCCATTTTATTAAAGGCTTCACTTAAATCTTAACTGATAAGCCTTTAATAAAATGGAAAAAATTATTTTTTTTAACATAAAAAAAATTATAATGTTGTTTTGTTTATACATGAAACTAAAGCATAAATCATTCAAACATTTATATTATTTATTATATTATACTAATAAATATTATTGTAATATATTATTATAATTTTGACACATTAAACCACGAAAATTTTTATTGGTCTATAAATTTAAAGAAAAAAATAAAAGATTATAATAAAAATAATTGTTATATGTTTAATTGCATTAATGAAATAAACATGGAAAATTTTTTTAAAATACTTTCTTCGTTACATTGTAAGTTTAAAGAATTGCAAAAATAATTATAATAATTTTGTTATTGTGCTGAATAAACAGAATTATGAAATAATAAAAATTTGTAGATCTATAAATGCCCACTGACGACCGTCCGTTCGCCTGTCCGTCCGTTTGTCTTTCTTTGTCTTTCTTTAATCTCGAGAATGAAGTTAGATAGATGAAAAATGTGACCAAACATGAAAAGCTTATGGGCAGGAGGCCCCGATTAACTGTATATGAACTTCTGGAAATCATGTTATTTCAAATCAAAAATTTTCCTCTGAAAGGTGTTAGATAACTGGCACGAACCTATTGTTAAAGGAAAAGTATGATGTACAGGGGCAAGCCACTACTAATTTGAGATGGAGAGAATATATTTTCAATAAATAAATTAATTAAAAATATGACTAAAAATTGCAGCCCGGCATTGTGACGATGTCACAATAAATAATTGCTTGTTAAACTTTATGTTTTAATATTAAAAAATATTTATTACTTTTCCTGCTGTTATATATAACAGAGGGAAAAGTAATAAACGGCAATCGGTCAAAAATTGACCCCCCCCCAAGATTTTTATATTTTAGGACTCAGGACACCTTGAAACGTCCAGAAGTTCAAAAAATTTCGGGAGTTTTCTCTGCATGTATGGTTGTTAGTGTGTGTGGGGAGGCACGATTTTGTTCACCCTCTTTGAAGCTTAATGACGCTCCTGTGCTTAATAACTCTTGTATTTTTGTCGAAAATTTTTTAAAATTTTGCAGGGTGGTTCTTTTATTAGGAAGATTGGTGTTATTAAAATTTGGTGGTTAAAGATTAAGGGTGTGGGGAGATAAAGGGGGTCATGTGTATCTCCTGACTTAATGACCGGATCGGACTTAATGAAGATTTTACTCTTTATTAGCACTTATAATTTTTTTATAAAACCCGTCACTCCCCACAAAATTAAGACTTTTGCCATTTTATAATAGTTAAAAATATAAAAAGTTTTTACTAAAATATCATAACAGATGGCGCCACATGCGCATTTTTAAATGTTGCCGGGAAAGTTAAGCAAGGCGTTGCTGGATTGTTTGAATTTCATTTAAAAAGTAAAACTTTTACTCTTTTTACTTTTATTTTTAACATCTTGTTTACTTTTTAACTTACATACTTTTTAACATCTAGTAAGCAAGCATCTTGTTTTCTACTTTGTTTGAATATGTTTTATTTAATACAGTAGAGCGTCGATTTTCCGAAAGTCAATCATCCGAAAGAATTTCAGTCGGCAAATTTAAATTTTCGCCAGTGCTGTGGCGCTTCAATCTTTGGCTATGTCTTGGGCTACTCAAATATTTTACGTTTTTGATACTAAATTAACATCTGAAGTATAATTTTTTATTATTTTTATATTTTTCAATATATTTATTTTGTTTGTACAAAATAAAAAAATAATTTTTAACGATACAATAGTCTTTGTTAGGCTTAACATCGAC